>NC_088873.1:23607626-23907626 GCF_032884065.1 Artemia franciscana
GTTTGTCTTGCTGTGTCTGTGTCTCTGACTCTGTGTGTTTGTAGGTGTTTTTGATGGTCTCGCTCCGTGCGTGTATGTCTGAGTGGGTGTTTGCTTGTGTGTTCATTTGTGTGTTTTTGTGTGTGACTTGTGTTTTTTTGTACGTATTTCTCTCTCCCTCTCTCTCTCTCTCTCTCTCTCTCCTTTGTCTCTGCCTTTGTTTTTGAGAGGGTGTTGGCTTCTTTTCTGTTTGTCTTGCTTTGTCTGTGTGTCTGACTCTGTGTGTTTGTAGGTGTTTTTGACGGTCTCTCTCCATGCCTGTGTGTCTGAGCGGGTGTTGCTTGCGTGTGTTTTTGTGTGTGCATCTGTGTGTTTTTGTATGTGCATCTGTGTGTTTTTGTGTGTGACTCTGTTTGTTTGTACGTATTTCTCTCTCTCTCTCTCTCTCTCTCTCTCTTCTCTCTCTCTCTCTCTCTCTCTCTCTCTCTCTCTCTCTCTCTCTCTCTCTCTCTCTCTCTCTCTCTCTCTCTCTCTCTGTGTTTGAGCGGCTGTTTGCTTGTCTCTATGTCTGTCTTTGTGTGTTTGTGGGTCTGACTATGTATGTTTTTGGGTCTGACTCTGTATGCTTGTATGTATTTTATCTCTCTCTCCTCTTTCTCTCTCTCTCTCTCTCTCTCTCTCCCTCTGTGCCCATGTGTCTGAGTGGATGTTTTTTTTTGTCCCCGTGACTGTATTTGTATGTTGTGTGTCTGAATCTGTGTGTTTTCATCCTTTTTTGTCCCTCTCGCATCTTCTTTCCATCTGTGGTGCCTATGTGTCAGAGTGGTTGGTTTTGTGCGTCTCTCTGACTGTGTCCGTGTGTCTGAGCAGGTATTTGTATGTTTTTATGGCAGTCTATGTGTTTTTTTTCTCTCTAGCTCTCTGTGTCTGAGCGTATGTTTGCATCTACCCGTGTCTGTTTTTGTGTGTCTGTGTTTTTTTAGGCATTTTTGTTTCTCTGTACCTGTGTGTTTGAGCGATTGTTTACTTGTTCTCTCTTTCTCTCTGTGTATTTGTGTCTGGACGGGTGTTTGCATGTCTTTGTTTCTGTCTTTGTGTGTTTCTGTGTCTGAGTAAATGTTTGCTGCTCTCTCTCTCTCTCTCTCTCTCTCTCTCTCTCTGTCTGTCTCTCTCTCTCTCTCTCTCTCTCTTACTCTCTCTCTCTCTCTCTCTTTCTCTCTCTCTCTCTCTCTCTCTCTCTCTCTCTCTCTCTCTATCTCTCTCTCGCTCTGGCTGCGTGTCTAAGCGGCTGGCTGCTCGTCTCTCTCTCTGTGCCTTTGTGTGAGTGGTTGTTTGCTTGTCCCCATGTTTTTCTTTTTCTGTTTGTATACCTGAGGGATTTTGCTTCTGTGTGTGGATTTTTGAAAAAATCAGCTCATCAAAAAAGATTCTTTCAGCAAAAAGATTCCCTATTTTGGTTTTTTTCTTGAGTAGCGTTTTCAGTTGATGTTTCAAGGGTTTAACGGAAAGAAAGTCAATCATTATAAAGAATAATTTTCATCAAAATACAATTAGTCTTGTGGTTTTTTGGGTTTTTATGCTTTCATCTGTCTTCGCAAAATGTCAAATGAAATAATGGCTTAAAATATGCTGTTAGTATTTTGTTTTTGGGCAAAAAGCACTGCTGTTGCCTGCGCCAGTTAAAAGCAGAGAGCTAGGTGATTTTTGCAGGTTTTATATTCATGCCTAGTGTTTTTTCGAACTTTTAACTGAAGATTTCCTTTGATTTTCGATTCACACGCATGCCCAAAGTCATTCACAACAGATGTGCTGTGTCTTGATTCCGAATTAACCCTATAGAGACAATTGTTTTAGAAAGACAAAACTGTACTTTTCAAGCTTAGACTGCTATCTTGCTGTAAAAAAAAACATTGCTTTTAGTAGCATCTCTGGATAGTGCAGAAAGATGGCAGTCTACTGACGCCTTCAAAGAGCTGTTGTGTGACATGTGGCCTGAGCAGTGAGTCACCAGACCAAGGAGTAAGAAAAATGAATGAAAAAGTAGGCATTTCTTAAGTTGGAACCTGGAAATAAAACGAAAAGGTGGGAGGTTCCTTGTATATCTTATGTGTATAAAATATATACTATTTTGAATTACTGTAGATGAAATTCGTGATTTGTGCAAGAATTTCGATCAGTATCAAGATACATTTCCTTATGTTGTAAAAATAAAACATCGGACGACCGTGGCTCAAAATTGTGAAATGAACAACTGACTAAGACAAATAAAAAGCATGAAAAATAGGTATAATTTTACATCAGCTATTATTTAGTAGGGGAAACTCCTACATAATAGCTCACACAACCCCTTAGGGATCGTGGATCATGAATAGGCAGAACGTGTCATATGCCTAATTTTTGTTTTCTTTTTACATGGCGCAACTTTACGACAGACTAAGAAAACGAGCTCAAAATCGCCTACTTGACGCAGAAGAGGAAACCAATCATATTTTTGACATTCCAGAAGAGATTTTGTCGGATAATGATGATGACTATGATCCAAACTTCCTGTCTTCAGAAGATCGTATCAATGATCTTGATCCAGATTTGTTGCCTCTACTGGACATTCGCCACTTCTTTTTGGGAAAAGATGACGTGGATGCTAGTAGTGAACCCAGTAACGAGTACTCGGGGAAACTCCACTCTCTTTTCAGTAACAGCAACCAGTAGCATCAAGTACTGAAAAATCAGAGATGAAATCGAAAATCCAAGAAAAATTCGGCTAGAGAAAATTAGAGATAGAAAAAGTTCATCTGTCTTGGAAAGGAAAGCCTCGCCGAGTTCCAGGCATCTTGGAGACTCCTCTGAAATGCTTCCAAAAATTCTTTGACAATGAACTTCTTGAGCTGATAGTTCAAAAAAAGTACCACCTTTGCTTTTAAACTGACGGATGCAACCTCTGCCTCACTCCCGAAGAGCTAAAAGATTTCATGATAGTTGTTCTACTATAGAAGGTGATGCGAATTTCCTTGTTATCGAATCATTGGAAAGCGGCTACCAGATACCCTGCAATTTTTGACAAGATGGCCCGACAAAGATTTGACAAGATCAAACGTTTCTTCATTTCAACGACAACGAAAAAGCTAAGAAACCTGGAGAACAAGGATTTGAGAAGCTATACAAGATTTGACCCGTCCTGGGTCATATCTGTTCCAAGTTTCTCAAAGTCAGCCCCAAAGAACACCATTCAATTGACGAGCAAATGATTCTTTTCAAGGGGCGAGGCAACTTGAAACAATACCTACCAAAAACACCGACGGAGTGGGGAATAATAGTGTTCACAGGAGCTGGTTTGTCAGGTTTCATCTGTCTTGGAAAGTAAAGCCTCGCCCAGTTTCAGGTATCTTGGAGACTTCACTGAAATACTTCCAAAAATTCTTTGACAATGAACTTCTTGAGCTGATAGTTAAACAAACTACTGTCTTTACACCTATACTGAGGGATGCACCTGTGCCTCACTTCCGAAAAGCTAAAAGTCTTCATTTGAGCTATTCTACTATAAAAAGTTCCTTATTATCGAATCATTGGGAAGCGGCTACCAGATACCCTGCAATTGCCGACAAGATGGGCAGACAAAGATCTGACAAGATCAAATGTTTCTTCATTTCAACGACAACGAAAAAGCTAGTAAACCTGGAGAACAAGGATTTGACAAGCTATACAAGATTTGACCCGTCCTGGGTCATATCCGTTCCAAGTTTCTCAAAGTCAGCCCCAGAGAACACCATTCAATTGACGAGCAAATGATTCTTTTCAAGGGGCGAAGCAACTTGAGACAATATCTACCAAAAACACCGACGAAGTGGGGAATAAAAGTGTTCACAGGAACTGGTTTGTCAGGTTTCTACATGATTTTGAAGTTTATCAAGGTAAGGGCATTCTGGTCGAAGATGACATAGTCAGATCTTGGAGTTGGAGGCAACATAGTTTTAAGTCTAGTGAGTATCTTACCAGAGAAAATGAACTACAAGATTTACTTTGACAACTGGTCTTTGAGCTTGAAACTAATGAGTTTACTAAAAATTAAAGGATTCTCTTGTATTAGTACTTTGAAAAAAGCGCGACTGAACGGATGCTCGCTCCTCATAGATGGTGTAATGAAAAAACAAGAGAGGAACTTCCGATTACAGGACTGACATTCATTCTGGTGTTATTGCAGTGAAATGGTTAGATAACAACACGGTTTGCTTGGCCTTTGACGCGTGCAGGAACAATGCCACAGGATACGCGCGGACGCTGGAACGTTAAGGATAAATCCAGGGTTGAAGTTTCAAGGCTAGCCATTGTTCATGAGTACTACTGTTATATGGGTGGTGTAGATTTAGCAGACATGCTGGTGGAGATGTGTCGAACTCATCTTCGGACAAGAAAATGGTATATGAGAACCTTCTGGTGGCTTATTGACACAGCAGTCTGTAATAGTTAGGTTCTTTTCGGGTCAGACGTCAAAGCGCTCACTTCAAGAATAGACGAACAGATGATCTTGAGAGCCTTCAGGTCTGAAGTTGCATCAGGGTTGTATGCCTCGGCACGAGTGATGTCACAACGTAAGGTTAGGACCATCCGCAGATGTCAAAGAAAGTCCCAGCCCCATTCGAATACGCAATCGAATCCGATCGGCAATATCTGCTCAATTCAACGGACTTGATTACTGGCCAACAAAGACTGAGAAGTAGAGCCGCTGCAAACAGTGCAAATCAGGATATACCACTTTTGAATGCAAAAAATGTGGACTTCCACTGTGGCTTACTGCCAAAAACAATTGTTTTAAAGCCTTCCACATCAAGTGAAAATGCCCTATTTTTATACTTTAGAGGCTAATGTCGTATTTTTACAACGTGGTCTAAAATTGACAATTTTGAATAAATAGTGCAACAATATTTTTTTGTCAACATTCTGACCTGGAGATTGCACGGGAGACGTTGAAGATTTTTCATAGTATTCGTTCCAGTAGTGACCTGTCTAGGGTTAACCAAGAATAAGTATGGGAATATTACTAAAGACTGTCAGAAAATTGAACACGACTGTTTGTAATAAATTTCCTTTAAATTCAAAAATGACATAAGCTTAAAATAAACTAGATTTGGATTATATATTAAATACATAAAAACTCTAATTGAAATTTCTGCATCACAAAATCTTACACTGAGTTTCTCTGAGACTTAAGCCTGAGGATCTTATCCCCCTTCTATGTTAGATGTCTTCCGAAAAGAGAGGTATAGGTTAGGTTCAGTCAATCGCGTCAGTTGGGGGGCAGGGTAGAGGGCATTTTTTCTCTCCCAAGATTTTCGCCCTCCTAGATTTATTCCTCCCCCCCCCTTATTTTCGTACTTTAGTTGGGAAATGACTTTTTCAGTGAAAAACAATGGAATTCTCTCCTAGATTTTGAAAAAAATATGTTTATTCCCCCTCTATCCCGACATTTCCAAGAGATGAAGCCGCTGAAAACAAGTACAAAGGAATCTTTCGCACTCGCATGGGGGCAAATTTACAAAACAAAGTAGAGTCAGATTAAAATTATTGAAGATGTATCTAAACCGTGTGATTTCAGGAATAACGAATAGGGGAGCATGATCCACAAAGCTAAAATACCTGAAAAAATTAACGATAATTAAAATTCAAATGATAACATTGTAGTTTGACAACTAAACGTAACCACTCGTACAGTTACCAGAAAACATGGAATGATCACTAATAAACAAGCACTAAACAGGAACATTAAAATAGCTCCAAAATAAAATTGAGCAACAACAACTATTCATCCTTGTTCTTTTTGAAAATTTTTTTTGTTCATCTGAAACAATTCATCAAATTACAAAAAAAAAACTCAAATCCAGAATTTTGAATATAATTAGACATAGCCATAAGAAATGTTAACATTAAAATAAGATATTCGGATTAGTTTTACTTACATCAAAACTTGAAGCCATAAGACCAAGCATCATTCCTTCTAAGATGGTAAAAATAAACAGGACTATGTAATTCCAAGGAGTTTTTCTTCGGAAATTATCACAGCATGCCAACACGATTATGCATACAATTGTCCCAATCATAATACCTAAGGCTAGTCCTGGATGTTGAGATGTCCATTGTTTGACCCCAGGTGAATAGATGAAAACGGCGATAAGCCCAGCAGTAATCGCAAGTTGGATTGTTAGAATGGTAAATACCTTCCTGAAATATGAATTTGTAAACTTGCAAAGTTCTTCATTGAGTTCTGCTTTTCTACGGTTAAACTTAAAATAAGCTCAAAGTTAGTAAAAACTAACATGATTGTTTTTGAAGGTGTTAGGCGTATTTTCCCCGGAAAACCCTCCCCCGCCGAAAATTCTCCCTCCGAAAAATTCCCATCACATTCACCATTTAGCAGCCAAAGAGGAAGTGTGACAAATAGAAATAATAAAAAAAGAAGGAAACTTGGAATGTTCTACCTATATTCCAAAATATAGGCCCAAATGTATAGTGTCGAATATCTTATAGATAGTATTTATTTATATCTTTTTTTATTTAAATTCGTTTATCACGTTTTTGGACGTTGAATTATCATAGCAGGGTAAGATAAAGGTCTAATAAGATAGTTTGAAAATATGAAACCCATTCACTCATTAGTAATGATTTGGGAATAAAACAGGTGGTTCGAGAATCAATTGAAATTAATCTCAAAATAAATAAAAATATTTCTTTGAACAGGGACTTACTCACTAAATTCTTTATACTCAAATTTAATTAAAAATGATCTAACAAAATATTTTACTAAACCAATTTATAATAGTACTGAACCAACTACGAAAAGGCCTTTGAGACAGGCTGCTAAACAAGCAAGATTAGCTTTAAGAAATTGCATCTAATCATTTTATTCTCTTTAGTTTGAATGAGTTTATATTTCTTCATTTCATTCTTTTCGCCAGTCCTGGTTGAACTTCGCTGAAGTAAGGATGCTAGGGCTATATTTTTAAAAAAAAATGTTTTAATAAGTGTTTTTAACTAATCAGTTTTAATTCTCACAATTTGATGTAAGTTCTTTTATATATATATATATAAATATATAGTTTCTCTCTTATTCTTGTATTGTGCTGAAGACGGCCCTTGGACATAGGGCCGAAATATCTACAATAATAATTTCCATTGTCTTGAAAACATTTTCCCTATTGTCTCTACGTTGTATTTGTCTGTTATGGAAAGGCAGTGTGGTCTTCGTCGCTATTTTAGTACTTAAGCTAGTTTAATCGATGACATAAACTCAATTAATGATAAAAACTGAGTGGCTTCCGTCAAGACGTCGAATGGACTGTGTTGGATGTCATAGATGATATCCATTTTATTATCAAATAAATGTCGTCTCATTTCGTATCAATTCATTTTTTTGTCTTTTCTGTTATTTTTTAAGTGCCTTGATGTTAAGTATTCGGCTCTACTTTAAGAGTAACGTTCGGTTTTCCATCGAATATTTTGTAAGTGTTAAGTTGGATTTAAGTCAGATTTTGCATGACTCATATCAATTCCGCTGTGAATTCGCTATGTGGCTGAGTACACTTTGGTATGCATTTGAGTTACGTGTGTCTGATTGACCAATTTTTCTCTATTTGTTCGCACTTTTCTTTATATTGAGTTATATAATTTATTGTCAGTATTAGAAGCGTCATATACGAGTTCAATTTGTCCTGATTGTGGTCTGACAATTGCAAGTGAGTTCCTTTCTTATTGAACGAGTGAGTATTTCCTAATCCGATACGCATTGGCAAAGTTTGTCAGAGCTGATCGCTTCTGCTTTGCTGAAGACATTTTCTAGAGAGAGGAGGAATGTCAGAGTATTCGATTTTCTTTCAGAGATATATGGCCGGTCAATTATAGGCAATAAAGACGATAGCTAAAAAAGGTATTTTTTGGTAAAATATTCATTATCGTACTAAGCGGAGGTCTCCTTCCCTGTGGCCCTAATAGTGTCGTACGATAAAATATGCCAGGGTGTGGTCCCAATACCAACCGATATTGGTAGCAGTGGTCCACACCCCTATAGAGTGGCAAACTACGCTAGCGCCCTTGAATTTATTGGGTTTATTTTTGGGCGTTCTTGCTAAACATCCTTGTGGAAACACTTTTCTCTATTTCGAAACCGCCACAAAAGAAAATAGATCAAGGGTTCAAAAATCTAACTTTGGCTTTGTTGACTTTCGTCAAGTATAAGATAAAGCGTGAGGCCCTTTTCAAGATTTTAATGAAAGAAATTAAGCTTCTGAAATCTAATTCGACTGTCGTCAAATGCATTGATTTCTTAGGTACGGGGAAGGAGAGTGGGGATGGTGACAGCACTGAATATTTTGATGTAAAAAAAGCTCTGAGACAGAAACTGTCAGATTATTTCTTAGAAAGAAATATAATTATTCCCAAGCCTCTAAAAAAGACCTTCTCGTCCTAAAATTGTTAGAACTCATAATTACCTATTTTATGATCTAGTTTTATGTTTTTTCGAGTGTAGAACTGAAACTCAAGGGAGTAGCCACTCTGTCTTAATAGTCGTCAGACCTTACTTGTGTACTTAATATGATAGCTACACTAGAACTTCTGCAACATTTATACTTTTTCTAGATTGTGTCTAGTTCTATAATTCTAGTGAAAAATTTATTGCGCTCAAATTCTCCAATTAGTGGACTGGAAGAAATGCTCTGAATGAGCGAGGCACTATTAAAGGCAATTGTAGCTCTTCTGGTCTAGAGCAAAAGCCCACTTCATAATATCTTTTGGTTTCCTAGGTCACAGATTTCGTTCTGAAATTACGAAAGAAAATGCTTCAGTTAGTTAGTAAGTGTAAGTCCAGTTCAACTTACAGCAGAAGAAAAATACGAAACTGAACAGAAAGGAAGATTTGTCGCTTTAACATAATATGAATTAAAAGCTTATAGTATCATTGACAGCTCAGGGCCACCCGGCCCAACTAAATATTCTAAACAGACTCCAATTAAATTTGACTTTGACTTATTAAAAATTTGATTTTAATCAACATCCAAAATAATACTAAGAAACTAAGGTACCAAAAAAGAAAAAAAGGTGGGGAAATGTCTCTTATTATAACATGACTGTTATAATAACTAAGCAAACGATTAGTTATTATTCCTTTTTTTTGCTGTTGTGAGTCTTCTTTTTCTGGTTCAATGTAAAGCAATCGAAAACTTAGATCAATAAAATAAGCACAAAAAATATTTCTCTTTAAATTTCAAGTTTGCTTGAGGACATTGCTGGGTACAGCTAGTTAATGTGGGTTGCTTTTTTTTCTCGAAGGTAAATGTTTTCGTCATCTTTATCTGTTCCATCGTATTTATCTTCTTCATTCTTTATCTTTTTCTTCTTCTATCATTTTTCCTCTACTCTTTGCTTCGAAACATAAATGAATTGATGTTGACCTTCTGTATATTTCATCTTATCGGCTTTTATGTCATGGAACAGAAGAAATTCTGATTATAAAATATAATTAGACTGACAAAATGCATTTAAAGCTTACCGTATAAATGCATTTCTAATTTTTTTCTCAGTAAATTCAAAAACTTCCTCTTCAGAAAATGTGTCCATTTTTACTATTCGATAAACACTGAATATTGATTTCTGTGTGTTTTTTTCTGTCATCCTCTTGTATCTTTATTTTATTATCTAGTAATTTTTATCTTGAACAAACAAAATTCCATTAAAGTATGTGTTGTCGCCTCGTATTTTTCCAATACAGAGCATCGTTAACAAGCTGTGAACGGGAGAAAATTTTCGAAAGCTCGAAGCCGATTGAGATGTTAAAAGGAATATGGTGTTAAGAATTTAAAATCATTGTTTTGTTATAGAATCACTTCTACAATAGGTTCTTCTTCTTTTTTTTTCATTGCCATCGAGTTTAGTTTATTGCGGGAATTTGGTTAGTTTCTAAGCTCAGCAGCTTTTACGGGAACTATAGCGATAATAATTACCAGTAAAGATCATTATTATTAATATTTTGACCAGTTTCATAATAATAAAACTGGTTAGATCGATTAATATGAAATTATGGTTTGATAAGCTGCATATACTGCTTGCCTTTGGTCGAAAAGGATGGTTGTCCTTTTCGCAAGAAAAGCATGTCCTTCAGCAAGAGTATTTAATTTGCTAGTGGAAGTAAAGTTCCATTGTGTATGTCAGATTAAGACATATACAGATCTTGCTTTTGAGATTAAGTTGACACTAGTTTCAATTTGAACTTAGGAATCAAATTTAAAAGCGTTTTAGATATGAGACGGTACTCTGCTTCATTGGTAACACTTCTTTTTTGTATGATGAACAGAAAACCTAAAGATACAAAAAAGGAGCATTTACTCATGGGTCCGAAATTGCTGCTATCTAAGTGTGACATCGGTGTGTCTGATTTCTGTTGCGTTTGTTATTTCATTATAAACGTTTGACCCCGAGATAAAGGATGGGTATCGCATGTGCTTCCTAAACTTCAATAGTTCTCTCAGTGCTAAGGAAATTGGAGCTTACCCCGAGCTCCTTTCTTAGTTGGGATGTTGGAATGCTGGTCCACGGGAAAGCAATCAACTTTTGAACTAAGAAGGATACAGTTTATGAGCATATCAACAATCCTTTGACGAACTGAAGAATTTCCATAAAACCAGTTTTTTGGTATAAAAATATGATCCAGATGCTACACAATTTTAAAAATTTTGAGGCGGTGACAGCTTCATGGTTCTGGTACACATCGAATAAATAAAAAGTTGGATAATGACTCTGTGCAAATACGAATGAAGTACTGATTCGGTGAAAAAATGAGCTAAAGGCAATAAGTAGACCCATAGCATCTGTCATTCCTGCCCTGCACGTTATACCTTGTTTGAAGCAGAACCATGTAAACGTTGTTAATATGTATTATTTCAGGAAAAGTGGGCTGTAGTCCCTCCAACGTCCCCGCGTCCCTCCCACCGACAACTTTTTAGCATCAAAGGTAAGCAAGCTGTACCTTGCTTGAACCAAAGTCACTGAAATCTTTTCAATTTGCTTGAAAAGAGAACCAAAGGAAGCCACTAATCCCTCAATACCACATCCCCCACCAATTTTTCTCTAAATCCTAGGTATAGCCCTTTATATGAACTGGAATCATATGAAAATTTAAATAAGTATTTTTTTAACCATTTGGAAAGACAAGCAAGTTTCACCTTGTATGAAATAGGGTCATTCGAAGGTTACTGCATTTTAGGACGTCGAATGACTAATACTTTTTCCGCTATGTGCAAAGTTGAGACAGAAGAGGCCGAGTCGATTTCGTCCAGTAGTTTTTTTTCCTTACACGAGGCCTTGTCATCGAAACTATCCCCCATTGCGGCTAATGAAGTATTATTATATATTAGCGAGTCTCATAAAGTTTGGTGATGTGATGTTTGAAAGCGTAAAGTTTGGAAGCATTAAGGTGCTTGAATATTGGTGATATAGTCGGGTATTTCCCCGCTGTGAAAGACTACTGATATAGGTGAACTAGTCTACCGTTTATTCTATCTGGACGTCAATAGGTAAAGAAAGAGCAGATAATTCCTCTTGATATGACGCAAAATTGCCGTGGCGTGCTCTTGCATCATATTACGGACCTTGATGAACTTCTTTTGTAAGCTTTCTAAACTGGTTGTGTATGATAAGGTACCTTCACAAAGATAACTGCAATATGTCCTTTATAAAACAAAATGTTTTGTTTCAGTCAAACAGTTCGTAGTAACGAACTACAATTAAGGAGTGATTCGGCTCAACATTAATTGAAACTCTAAAAACGGAATTTCGATATTAATAGATCTATAAAAAAAAAAATCAGCTTATTATGCTGATTCCAAATGTATAAGATTCATCAAATTTAGTGTTACCCATCAAAATTTACGAGTCTGAGAAAATTTGTCTGATCTTTTAAATAAGGTGAAATACCCCCTAAGATTCAAGGAATCTTAATTAAAATCACACCATCAGAATCAGCGTACCAGAGAACCCTATTGTAGAAGTTTCAAGCTCATACACACAAAAATGTGGATTTTTGCAATTTTTGCCAGAAGAAAGATCACGAATGCGTGTTTTTTTTTTTTGTGTGTGTGTGTGTGTGTTTTTTTTCAGGGGTTATCATATTGAAATAATGGTCCTAAAAGTTCGGGAGAGGGTGCATTCGAACGGAAATTAAAAGTTCGAGTGTCCTTTTTAAGTTACCATAAAGATTAGAGGGTTAAAATGATCCCCCGCAGTCCGTGGGGAGGGGCGTGTAAGTGATGAAATTTGACCATTGTTTATGTATTGTAATTGTTATTGGGGAAGTATACAGACAATTTCTTCTGGAGGGGGGACTTTGTGCTTCGGGAGATTTCCATAGGGAGAATGTTCCTTGGGGAGGAAAATTGACGGTGGATAAATTTTCCTAAGGAAATTTTACCTTGGGAGGATTTGACTGAATTTCTATACGAAATTCCTTTAATTGTCTTAAATTATCTTTGCCAACTGAATTTTTCATGTGGAGATGTTCCGGGGGAATTATCCGGAGGCTATTTTCCTCGTGTTTATATTTCGGGAAAAAAAATTGATCGAGAAACCGATTAGAAAACAAAGTCTTTTTCAAATGAAAGTATGCTAAGGAGAATTTTTTGGACTGAATGGTCTGTAAAAATGTGTCACGGGAGGGGTGGATTTTCAGCGAGGGAGGAACTGTCCGGAGGGAATTTGATGGTGGACAGGGGGGGGGTGCACTTCACGTTTGATTAAATTGCCACAGATGAGCTTTCCACGAGGGGAGGAGTGAGCTTGATTTATGGCATTATTTAAGAAACCATCAGAAATTAAACATAAAAAAAGGTTTTTTTTTTAAACTGATAGTAAGGAGCAACATAAAAACTCAAAACGAGCAAAAAATATTCCGTATATGAAGGTTTGTCTTCTCAATACCTTGCTCTTTACGCTAAAGTTTGACTGTTTGTCCCAATTTTTTAAGAACGGCTACTGAATAACTGTTTAATTAGAATGGGAAGCTTTTTTAAAAGTACTAACATCTTTAGTGCGAACAGCAGGCTATTGAGGAGGGGGCAACCGTTCATATACGGAATAGTTTCGGTTTGTTTTGTGTTTTAATATTGCTCCTTATTTTCAGTTTTAAAAAACCTGTTTTTTCATTTTCTGAAATGATTAGGATCCCAAAAGATGCGTCACGCCCTTCTGGAAGGATTTCTTTCACCTACAAAATTCAACTTTATTAAAATGTAGTTTCTCAAGACTTCTCAAGACTAGAACATAATTTGTCTTTTACTGAATAAAAAATGACAAAAAACAGATGAATATGGATTGTCAGTTATATTTTTTTTTTATTCTTTTAAAGTAAAAAAGTGAAAACATTTAAAACATATTTTGTTTTCAGTAAAGCGCAAATTATGTCCTGGTCTTGTGAAGAGATGGGGGTTATCAGGCCTACTTATGTCAATTTTGCTTGTTCTGAGTTTTAGTCAGCTATTTATTGTAATTTCTGTTTGTTTTGAGTTTCTTTTATTTATTGATAGTGATTTGTGGTAATTCTACTTTTGGAATATTATTTGGCTTTATTTCTGCTCATTTTTGGCTTGCTGAAGCTCTTTACTTTTCTTTGAAAAACTTTTTTTGAGAAAAAAGTTTTTTTTTTTAATTTGTGTGTCGCGAGAAAGTTTTTGTTCAATTTTTAATCCTGGCACAAATAGTATTTTTTAATTTAATTGTATACCTCCTCAAGTTGACCTGAAAAAAAAAAGTGAATATCATTCACAAAAGATTATATCTATGCTCTATGACAACCTGGATACCTTACGCTTTTTTTTATTTATTTAAATTGTAAGAGCAGAAGTAGTAATAGTAGCAGCCCCGATAGCTTCAACTTAATACCCCCAGTTGTTCTCGATATATTGTTGAAGTGTCTTATTGGCAAACAAAAACACAGTGTCTTTTCATTTAGTTTTAAAGCAACATTTAGTTTTAAAGCGTAATGGGCTAATTGCATAATTGTATGGGGTTTACATGCCCAATATCCCTAAAGTCATAGTTACTGGATCGTCCTACTATGTTGAACAAAATGGTTGTCTCAAAATTTTGACTGGATATGTTTGGAAAATGAATGGGCTTGAGAGTAGGGTTGCTTTCCCTCCAATCTCCTTTTACTCTTTAAAACTTTTAATTTTGAATCGAGTTAGCTCCTATAAATGTTTCAATGATATTTTTAGCTATTATAGATTGGTGCTACCTATGATATTGCTTATGTATCATTTAGAAAATCTGCCTACATACACATTTTTCGTTTAATTGAAACTCCCCCTATACGTTCCCTATGAGTTTCACCTTAATACCCTTGGCGTCATTAGTTACAGCAACTGTAGTAGTATTTAAAGTATACACATAGTGCCTTCTGGCTAGTTTCAAAAACCCCCACAACTTACTCTTAAAGGTCTAACTTAATATTTTAAGTTGTTCTTGATATATTGCTTTGTCACCTTTTTGAAAGTTCACATGTTTATAGTTTGTTTTGATTTAGTTCAACATCCGCTTAAATATTCCCTATATTTGATTACTGAAGACATTGTTATATGCTCTTTGGACTATTTGCTATAAAATGGCTATCTCATAATTTCGGTCGAATGTGTTTGGGGAAAAGAGAATGCTAGGAAGGGAGGGCTATTTTCCCTCCATCACGTTTGACTCTTAAAAAGAAACTAGAACTATACATTTCTAATCAAATGAACCTTCTCTAAAGTTCACAAGCTCTTCCATAAAAACCTTACATTCCCGTAGGCATAACTTGCAGCCCTTACCCCAAGACTCTGGGGGGAGGGGTCTCAACCCTAAAGGCCTTGTCATGTGGGGTTTTCGACTATCTTTGAAAAAATGGCTATCTCAAAAGTTGTATTTTGATTACGGGGGGAGTTAGCTGCCCTCCAATAATCTTGACTCATTAAAAGGGCACTTAAACTTTAGATTTTCAATCGTATGAGCCCCCCTTCAAAGTTTATACGGCCACCTTTCCATTAAAACCTTATATGCCCTCGGAGCATGACTTATAACCCTTGGCCTAAGGCCTGTGGGGCGGGGTCTCATCCTCAAAGACATAATTTCTGGACCTTAAAATTACGTCAAACAAAATATATATCTCGAACTTTTGATTCGAAGTGTTTGGGGAAATGATGGGTGTGGGGGCTGGTGGCCCTCCAACCACTTTCAACTATGAAAGGTGGCCCTAGTCTTTTTAATTGTCAATCGAATGATTCATTTTCGAAGTTTCTACGATAATAAATGGCAATCTTAATCTCATAATCTCATAATTTCGATCGAATGTGTTTGGGAAAAGAGAATGCTAGGAAGGGGGGGGGCTATTTTCCCTCCATCACGTTTTACTCTTAAAGAGAAACTAGGACTATACATTTCTAATCAAATGAACCTCCTCTAAAGTTCACAAGCTCCTTCCATAAGAACCTTACATTCCCGTAGGCATAACTTGCAACCCTTACCCCTAGGCTCTGGGAGGAGGGGTCTCAACCCTAAAGGCTTTGTTACGTGGGTTTTTCGACTATCTTTGAAAAAATGGCTATCTCAAAAGTTATATTTTGATTACGTGGGGAGGTAGCTGCCCTCCAATAATTTTGACTCATAAAAAGGGCACTTAAACTATAGATTTTCAATCGTATGCCCCCCTTCAAAGTTTATACGGCCACCTTTTCCATTAAAACCTTATCTCGGGGCATAACTTATAACCCTTGGCCTGAGGTCAGAGGGGCGGGATCTCATCCTCAAAGACATAATTTCCGGACCTTGAAATTACGTCAAACAAAATATATATCTCGAAATTTTGATTCGAAGCGTTTGGGGAAATGATGGGTGTGGGGGCTGGTGGCCCTCCTATCACTTTGGACTATGAAAGGCGGCCTTAGTCTTTTTAATTGTCAATCGAATGATTCATTTCCGAAGTGTCTACGATAATAAATGGCAATCTTAAAATTTCTATCACATGCGTTTCGAAAAAATAAGACCTGTGTGTGTAGGGGAGGGGGGGTATCTGCCCGCCAATCACTTTAAATCTTAAAAAGGGATTGATTACCAATCCAATGATCCCCCTTCGAAGTTTACGCGACCAACCTTTCTATAAAAACCTTATATGCCCGCAGGGCGTAACTTACATCCCTTGCCCTGAGGACTATGTGGGGGGGGGGGGTGTTGTCATCCTCACATACATATTTCCAGGCCCTTTCAAGTACGCTGAACAAAATAGCCATCTCAAAATTGTGATTGAATGTAGTGCCGGAAATAATCGGTGTGAGGGGGGGCTGGTTGCCCTCCACTCACTTTTGACTGTTAAAAAAGGCACTAGAACTTCTTATTACCAATAAATAAGTCCCATACAAGGTTTGTACGGTCACTATTTCTATAAAAACTTTACTCGCCCCCAGGGCATAACTTACAACCATTACCCTGAGGACTGTGGGGGTTCTGTCATCCTCAATGAAATAATTGTTGGACCTTTTAACTACATTTAATAAAATGCTTATCTCAATATTTTGATAGGATGTGTTCGGGGAAATGATCGGCGTGGGGGGCCTCGTTGTCCTCAAATCACTTTTAACTAATAATAAGGGCACTAATAAATAGGGCACTTCCAATCGAATAAGCTCTTTTGGAGTTTCTACAACAACTCCTTCTATACGAAGTACCCTGTTTTAACCCCCCTCCCAAAAAAACAAAAAACAAATCGCTGTTTACTTAGGCAGCGCTATTGCGCTGCCTAAAAAAGATATGTCAAAAATATAGTGGTTCTCATCAAACTTGGGTCTTTGTTATCAGGGCAGGTGTTCTCAGGAATGTAAACTTGGGATACGAGTTTTCTAGTTTCGGGACATAAGATATCTAGAATTGGGATAGGAACTTGCTAATCCAATATATTGGATTACAATGTTGACAATTTAATTGGGTCCCCAGTGGCGAGGTGATTTTTTTCCTGGATTTCTTCTCGATTAAAGTTGTCCCGGATACTTTTTGCTCGCAAAAATATTTCATTCTTATGGTTTTGTGCTACTTGGCAGAGGAGGGGAGTCATTACACAAACGAATATTTGTTCCCTGTTTTATTCTGTCCATATTATTTCTTTATGTCTTCCTAAAACAAACAGTTTTTGTATGACTCCACAGGATATACTACCATGTTCCCTACAGTACTTCACTGATTTTCTCGAAATTCAAAATTAGCAATCAACATTTAGTTTTAGCGCGATATAGCGTTGGTGATTTGAGGTATTTTCTGAATTACCAAGTCGAAGGTAAGTAAATTTCAGTCTAGATTAGGAAGTGTATTTCTTTCCTAGATTAAGAAAGATTAAGCTGGTAAAAGCCAGCTATATACAGTGGTGAAATTTGGGTACTATGGCCGTTGCCAACTTTACTATGACTACCAAAGGCAAAAAATCACCATTTTCTTAAAGAAATAACCAAAAAATCACCAAAAAATAAAATTAACGGTGAAAAATTTCAGTATGCCGAATGTCTATATCCACCAAATAAATCAATTACATTGACATTGACATTGAGTAACTAGTATTGGCATTTGCATTTTTAATTACATTGGCATTTGTAATTACATTGGCATTTCCATTGAGTAACTAGTAACAAATTGTACTTTATCAGATACTATCACTATTTCCCCCATTATTAAGCCTCTTATAGTAAGGTTTACTGGAATGGAATGGACGCAATTCAAACCTATTTTTTGTGATACTATCCATTACCAAGCCATGCCTCGCCATTGGAACATGACATGTTTAGGGGGATTTATACGTGTTACTGGTTCCTAATCGTCTCCAAAACAAAGAGAAGCTTTTTACATACCAATAAGTCTTAAAATGCCACATTCCCAGAGATTTTGTCCACGACACTAATTACAGCCCCTATTTTAAATGTTCATTTGGAGTTACTGCAGGCTCTTAGATATCAAAGAAAAAGAAGAAATTGGTTTAAAAAAAATTTCTAGCCTACAACGTATTTTATCATTACTTTGTAGCAAAAGCTTTGAAATGACAGGCAATCATAAAATTTTTGCCTGTGGCATCAATTACAGTCCAAATTCTAGCCATGGATTTCCAGTTACCACAGAGTATTAGATGACAAGTGTAACCTTTTGTTTTAAGCCTTGTCAATTATTAAGATTAAGAGTTTACCCGACTTCGTCTCTTAGGTTTGGGCAAAATGATCAGCTTGATATGAACCCCAACAGAAGACCCATACAGCCTGAACTGCCTCAAATCAACTAAGCTCAATTCAACTGCGGCCGCCTGTCATTTCATTTACTTCTTTAGTGTTTTTTTTTTTTTTCTGTCAGCACTTCCAGTCAAAGAGCCTTGAGGGGGTATAGGATGTTGCGTTTATGTATGGGGTATGTGCTTGAAAACGTGTATGTTTCATCTAAATAAACAATCTTACCTAAAAGCCATTTTTGCCACCTAATTTCACTTATTTTTAGAAAAGTGAAAACAAAGGAAGATCTTATGGCACTTGATATTTTACCAAGTGTCATATAGCGATCGCAATTTTTGTCCGTCGATCTGTCTGTCTGTCGGTCCCGGTTTTTCTACTTCGGGAACTTCCAGATAGGCCAGGACGATTAAAGTTGGCAAGCGTATCAGGGGCCGGACCAGATTAAATTAAAATAGTCGCTTCCCCTATTCTACCGCCCGGGGCGGGGAGTGTAAGGATGGTTAATTCGGATTTTTTTTAAAAAATGAGGTATTTTTAAATTATGAACGGGTGATTGAATCTTAATGAAATTTGATATTAAGAAGGACCTCGTGTCTCAGAGTTCTTATTTTAAATTCGGACCGGATCCCGTGACATTGGGGGGAGTTGGAGGGGAAAACCAGAAATCTTGGAAAACGCTTAGAGGGGAGAGATGGGGATGAAACTTGGTGATAATAATAACTACAAGTCCTAGATGCGTGATTGAAATAACCGGACCAGATCAATTCTCTTCGGGGGAGTTGAGGGGGGGGGAGATTTCCAGTGCTTTAGCGAGTTCGGTGCTTCTGGATGTGCTAGGATTATGAAAATTGGTAGGCATGTCAGGGACCTGCACAATTGACTTGATAAGAGTCGTTTACCCGATTTTACCATCTGGGGGGCTGGAGGGAGGGGATATCGTGAAAATTGAGGCATTTTTATCTTACGAATGGATGATCGGATCTTAGTGAATCTTGATATATAGAAAGATCTCATGTCTCAGATGCTCTATTTTAAATTCGGATCAGATCTGGGGATATAGGGAGGTGGAGGGGGAAACAAAAATCTTGGGAGTCGGAAATCTTAGAAAATGCTTAGAATGGAGAGATCGGGATGGAACTTGATGGGAAGAATAAGCGCAAGTTCCAGATATGTGATTGACATATTCGGACCGGTTCCACTCCCTTTGGGCGAGTTGGGGGATTTCTAGTACTTTGGCGAGTTCGAGAAGTCTAATTTTAGGTTCCGACCTCTTCACAAGTGCCATATGAGCTATTGGCTCTTATTTTTACCAGTAACTATCCATTAACTGTATTACTGCTTAGAAGTCAGGTGGAAAAACACCCCAAATAAGTACAATTTGGTAAAGGTTAAGGTTAAATTTTTGAACACTCTAACATTCTATCGTTTCTTTTTGGCCAAGAAAATCTGTCTTGACTTAAAAATAGAGGGATATCCATTAACAAAATATTATTAAATAGGACATGACTTATGTCTACAGCTTTCCTAGTTGTTCTTGAATTGACAACTTAAGGGTAAAAAAGTTCTGACTTTTGAACTGAAAGGGAAAATGTTATGTTTGCATTGACAACAAAACATAATAACTTTATTACATTATGCAAATAAATGCTTAGGTTATAGAAGTATTAATCGTTAATGTTCTTCAGCTTCTTGAATGTCCATTTTCTCGCCTTTGAGGTAAGTTCATCAAGTATGTCCCATAATGAATCTGCCACAAATCTATGCACATGCATAAGGGAAATGTTGCTGGGATCTAATTTGTTTCTTACAGGGCTCTTAATGACTTTCGGCAGAGGAAATTGTCTCTCTGCTGAGGCACTGGAGTTGGGAAGGGACATCAATACTCCGGAAGCATAAGTAGTTGTAGGAAAAACATTGTAAAATCAACAGATGGCCAAGAAATCCACTACTACAACTAACAACTCACTCTAGCACCAAGCCGCCAGAGGCCAACACAGCCACGCACGTTCCTCCTCCTTCCCAATCTATTCAAAGCCTGCCTCTTTACACCCTCTAGGAAATTCCCATTTCCCCTAAATCTTTCTTTATGACATCCTCCCACCCCAACCGCGGACGACCTGCTTCCCGTTTAGCCCTAGACAGTTGGCCAATTAGACAATCGTTCATCACCAGAATGTACCTTAGCCATCTCAACCTTTTTCTCATTATAGCCCTAGAAAGTGGGATTGAACCTAATTTTTTGTACAGACTACTGCTTGAAATACATTCAGTCAGCAGGGTACCCAGAACAATCCATAAGCAATTTCTCAGGAATACATCTAGCAAATCTTCATCCGCTTTTTGGAGCACTCATACGTCTGAACAATATTTGACCACTTTTATCGCCGTTGGTGATATATCACCAAGAGGGGCTTCCTCTTGACGAGACACAAAATTGCCGTGACGTGCTCTTGCACTATCTTAAATAGCCTGAAAAACTACATACAGAGAACTAGTGTGGCAACTTTTACAAGACATGTCATCTGAGACAAAGTGCATCGATGAAGACGACCGAAATAAAACCTTTCTAAAACGAAAGTTTTTCAGCCATTATCTAGCAAGGGTAAATATTGCAGAAGATCCAGTCCCCCTATTGAAGGGCTTAGGTAAATTCAACTCTATTACAGAACATCATTAGCTCAAATCCATCCTTAATTGGATGAAGACCACCTTATGACTGCTGTAATAACTAAGCAAACGATTCTAATTGTGTTATAATGATCATAAGGTGATTTTGATCAGGAAATATTAGTACGAATTTTTTCCGTATAAGAAAAGAGTAACTAGATAAGAGATCGTGACTAGTTGTTTACACCTCATTGGTGGGATATTGTAATAAAAAATTGATAAATAATTAATCAGAAAACAAACATTAAACATAGTTGAATTATTGGAGAAATACGTCGGCAATTTAGCTTTGCTGATCCGTAATCATTATTATCTTCTTCTTACGTGTTCAGAAGGATTTCTGTTTGAATTTGACAAGATGGCTTTCTTAAAAGGAATGCAATAAATCCTCTCGCAATTACTATAAATGAATATTAAAAACGGGTACCTACTGAAAAATTGCTATTAATATAACATCAAATAAGCTAGATTCTTCAACTGACAGTCTACAGGGTCACCGTTGACGGTAATACCGAAGAATATGGGTAACTTACAAGAGTTGGAACTGGCGCTAATATCGACGAAAAAACCTCTACGCCATCTAGCATTTGTTGACGATTTGTATTTTTTCAGTGTAAACATAAGAATAATTAATTCAATTTGCATACTAGGTAAAATTAGTGTAGTCCTAAGAGCCTCATCTCATTTCCTGACAGAAAACGACTAGAAAGCTTGAAGAAATGCCAGTGTTGCATAATGCTAATTTGCATTGATGTTTTTTTGCCGACACTAGCGCCAGTTTCCACTCTTATAAGTAACCCATATCCTTCGGACGAAATCATCAAATTAAAAGATCCCAACTAAACATCAAAAACCAGGTTTCTATTTCAAAGTCAAATACTTAATTTCAATGCTTTTTACCTTGTATGCAATTATTGAAAAGGATTGGGGCTTCAATGTCTATATATAGGGTTAATATCAACGTCAGCAGAATTAAGGAACAGAAATTGGTGCATGGCAGTAGCCATGAATTTGAAATAGGGATGTTTTTCGTTCAACATTTATTAAATATATCTTAACCAAGAATTGATTATATTTTTTTTTCAAGTAACACTAAGTCAGATAAGATAAAACAAAGTAGTAAGGCACACACTGAAACGAAATCTAGGCCGGTTTGTTTTCAGTGTATTTGATGGTAAAACCAATTTGGTTCCAGTGGTAAGACACGTAGGAGACTTGTAAGTAATAATCTGCTGTTAGGATACAGTCAACTTCAGTGATGAGGGGGATTTGCAATTATGCTAGTTGGTGTGTCCATTTATTTGTTTCCGGTGAGTTCGATGCCTATCATGGGAGAGGGAATTATAATAAAAATCGGTCCACTTTGGGCGAGAAACGGCTGTTAGCACATAATTATCTTCGGCACTGAAGGGTTTGCCACTTTTGCTAGTTGGTGTACCTGTTATTTGTTTCCGGTGTATTTGAAGGTTAAACCAATTTGGTTCCAGTGGTAAGACATGTAGGGGACTTCTTAAACTATGAGAGGTTTGCAACTTTTGCTAGTTGGTGTACCCATTTATTTGTTTCCGGTGAGCTTGATGTCTATCATGGGAGAGGGACTTGTAAGCAAGAATCAATTCACTTTGGGCTAGAAATATGTGCGAATTAGTGCACATTGTATTCGATCTCTTTAAATCTGACAGAATTAAGTGTTTACGCAAAGGGTACAAACGGCAACGTAAAACAATGAGGTAGTTTCGTAATAATTTGTGTCACATATTGTATTTTAATCCTGAAAAGTTACGGATAGCTTTATAATACCAACTAGATTATATAGGATATCGGTCCGAGTTTTCATCCGTCACGATGTCTACGATTGAAAAGGATAAAGTTCAAGTGGCTGCAAAGTCAATTTAGTCCCTTCTTTCGATACAATTTTGTTGTTGTTTTTTTCAACGCCAAGGAATAGCCTTCTATCATATGATTACTGATCGATAGCGAAGAAACAAAACCAAAGTGTTGCTCTTGCAACACTTTAGTCAGCGAAGCTGGACAAAGGTTGCCGCAACACTTCACGTTGCCTGGGCAACCTAGGTCTAGTTGTAATCTCTGTTTGATTTGGTTTTTGATAGTGTTTTATGCTAGTTTTAAGCTTGAATTATTTTTTACTTTATTACAATTGTGTAGCTCTTTAACCTTCTTTGAAAAACCTCTTTTGTAGAAGTGTTTTTTTTTTAACTGATTTCTGTTTGTTTCTTATTGACATTGTTTTCTTAAAGGGTTAATTTCTAAATTTTTTTCATTTTTTCTCCTTAAGAATCAAGAATTCGGCTTGCTATTTATATTTTTTACAAAATTTCTAACAAATTTCTTACAACAGTTGTACTATACAACTTTGGATAAATGGGTCGAAGAAACTGTGCTAAAATAAATGGATTGTAAAACTGCATAACCATTGGAATTCTATAGGACTGATGCCATTCATGTTACAACATTGAGTATAGGCAAATCCTAATCGACCGTTCCCCTCCACATGCCCTGGAAATTCTACTTAATTCCCTTAGAAGTCTCTCAGATTTGCAGATATATTCTTTTTTTTTACTTCAAGTCATAGTTCAGCGTTTGCATAAGCCACCCCCTCCCCCTCATGCAGGGGTGTAGCCGCAGCATTTTTATTTGGGGACAAGAATTTTATTCCAGCAGTAATGAAGAAAGGTTACCATTTACCGAAGACGCTACTTGGTTAAATTTAAATTATTATACTATACATAATAACAATACATAATAACAATAAACAAATATTAAATAAACATAAAATTAAGTCCTGGTGATCAAGCTTTTAACAAAATTATCAGAAATGAAAAGCTGCAAGCAATCTGAAAAATTAAAAAAAAAACTAGTTTTTTTAACTGAAAGTAAGGAGCGACATTAAAACTTAAAACGAACACAAATTACTACTGTACAAAAGGGGCTGTTCCCTTCTCAACGCCCCCCCTCTTTACGCTACAGTTTGACTATTTCTCTCAATTCTTCTTTATTAAAAAGTAAAAGACTTTAGCGTAAAGAGTAGGGCGTTGAGAGGCGAACAGCCCCTTTTGTACACGTAGCAATTTCTGTTCGTTTTAAGTTTTAATGTCGCTCCTTACTTTCAGTTAAAAAAACTAGTTTTTTTATTTAATTTCTGAACGTTTTTGAATTAATGCATGTTTGATTTTGGCTCTCCGCGCATAAATCATCAAAATGAAATGTGCATATCAATTATTTTTTGGCTAAATGGCTATCTCTTAGTTTTGATCAGACAATTTTGAGAAAAAAGGGTTGGGGGAGGAGGCCTAGTTGCCCCCCAATTTTTAGGTTACTTAAAAAGTCAACTAGAACTTCTAATTTTAACGAACGTTTCTATTAGTAAAAATATATGTAACTTATACGTAACAAATATACCTAAAAATATACGTAAAATATATGTAATGATACGATGACCCCTGAAAAAAAAAATAAAAAAAAAAAGCACGCACCCGAGATCGGTCTTCTGGCGATAAAAAACGAAGTTCCACATTTTTGTAGATAGGAGCTTGAAACTTTTGCGAAAGGGTTTTCTGATACGCTGAATGCGATGGTGTGAATTTTGTTAAGGTTCTATTACTTTTAGGGGGTATTTCCCCCTATTTTCAAAAATAAGGCACGTTTTCTCAGGCTCGTAACTTTTGATGACAAAGACTAAATTTGATGGAACTTGTATATTTCAAATCGGCATAAAAATCCGATTCTTTTTATGTATCTTTTAGAATAAAAATTCCGTAATTTAGAGTTTCGTAATTAAAAATTCTGTAATTTAGAGTTACTATTGAGCCGGGTCGCTCCTTACTACAGTTTGTTACCATGAACTGTTTGAACATACTACAATTTGCCATGATTTTATGTACTTTTTGTATAATTAGCCCGCTTTTTTGTCGCCTCCCACTCCCAGACCGAATTTGGACTCTATATAATAAAAATACGCATAGCAGTTACACACAAATTAAGACACATTACAATCTGGGTAGGATTTAAAGCTTTGACGCTTCTAGGCCCAAGCGTTTTTGCTGCTCCGTTTTAGCGAGATTTTTAGGGAAATCCCCGATATTTTGGGATAGTGGAAGTAAAGAACAGAACGCAAGTGATGAGCCAAAAGTAATGAAAGATAAAGATGATACCGAACTATCTGCTACCATTTTTAGGAGATATCTGACAGTTCAAACGTGGCCAAAAAATTTCCCGTGTTGTTTTAAAATCACTTTTCTGTGAATAGGCAGTGCGGCAACGAAGGGCACCTGGCACTCGGGCGATAAATCACAGAGTCAAGCTTTTGTTAAGAAAAAAAATTCCTCAGTGATAATTTATTGCACCTCCTAGCATTGTGCACCCCTAGGCCAGGGCCCATTGGTAAATCCTGGCCTGATTACAGTTAATATACATCTCTAAAAGCAGCAGTTTTGCCATGACCTGTTACAATAAGATGGCTTTGTGCATCGAGCATGATCTAAAAAGGAATAAAATACGATTTCTCTTCTTATGGTCCATGAATTGAGGCTCAAGAGCCTTCATATTCTCTTATTTTTCTACTCAGCAATTTTGTTTTAGTTCGTCGAAGGAAATCACGCGTAATTTTTATAAGTAACCAGTTCCCATTCAACTAAGCGACCTTTCTCATTCAGTAGGGGCCTGAGCCCCCTCCCGAACTCTTAAGTATATAATTTCTTATATTTTCCACATAATTTCAAATACCCCCATCTCAGAAATCAATCCTAGCATACGTACCGAGAATAAAGGTGGTTGATATTCTATGTGGTTAACTTACATACTTTTTTTAATTGCCCTAATTACATAATTCATTGCTTTCAAATTAAGCTCTCCCAGGGAGAGGCTAGATTTTCATGAGGTATTGCCATTTTTCAACTTGTTTTCCCGTTTCTTCGTAATTTCACTGGATTCCTTTTAATTGGGATTTCATGATTCAGTATATTCTATTTTCTGACAGTGCAGTTGACACTCTTCTGAGCTAAACACCGTAATACTAAAATTTTTATTTAATTAAATCCAGGAAATTTTTATTAGCTAAATTTTCATCACCTCCAGTTTAACTACATCTCCCCCCCCCACCTCAGCAAATTCTATCATGAAAAAATTCTAACTTTGTAAAATAAAAACTTACATTAATTGAATCTAAAGTCACTTCCAGATTAACTGTTGCTTCGCATTACTTTTTGGACTTATTTCTCTTCAACAGTTGGCTCATAGTGCCAATTTGAAGAAGAACAAATCTAAAATGTAATAAATAAAACTCGTCTGAGTATAGTGTAACAAGAATTTTTCTAGTATAAAGCTTAGCTTATAAGAGCGATGAACTACACTGTTTTTTTTGTTTTTTTTCAAAAACAACAAATAAGGATGGGTAGCACTTTTTAAAAAAATATAGAACAGCTTAATTTGCAACTTGAAAATGCCGTAAGAGGGGAGGAGAGAAGTATTTTACCCCAGATCTATTCAGGTTATTTGTATTTTTAATTTGTCTTCAAAAGTTACAAAGTTAGACCTGTTGCTGCATACTCCGCAAGTTTTTATTTTATTTTGAGGAAATAAAGCAAAATTTTGAATCAGTTTTTTTTGTGAAAAATAAAATTAGGTGGTCCAATGTGTTTGAAATATTGACTGTGACATTTCGCAAGCCTACTTCGAGCCAAAAAAGTGCTTATAAATGGTACTTCTTCACCTGTTGTAATGAAGATGTTAATGGCAATGCCCGCCCGGATGTACGAGAACATCAACTCGTCAAAAACCATCAGCAAAGTTACTGGGATGTAGGCATACTAGTTTCATCATGCCACGTAGTTTTTTTGGATTTAGGCATGAAACATGTGACAACTACGTTTCTTTCAAAAAGGCAGAAATTTAACCGCATGCACTTTTGCATGAAAATTGCAAATTGTAACTTTTTAGCCAAAAACAATTCCGTAATCATACCTCCGCCCCCATATTTACTGGGCTTAGCTTCTGGCGACTTTTTTGTTCCCAAAACAGAAAACAACCACGAAAGAACGACAAGTCGCGACAACTGAGGAGCTGAAAGTGCGCATTGCTAAAAGAGCTCAAGGAAATACCAAAAATCGCTTGGAACGTTGGAAAAAAGCTCTGGTGCAAGCGTTTTATAACCGATAAATTACTTTGAAGGAAACAAAGCCGATTTTAATGAGTAAGTACCTACTTCTCCAGAAAATACTAGACAAATGTATACACAATTTCCATTTTATTTTATCAACAATTTATTGGAGCCACATGAATGCAACACAAAAATATAGGAATAGTAATAATCAAACACATAGGCAAAGCATTTTCCAAGGCAAACCTTATTACACTGAAACAATCATTTTCTTTCTAGGTATAGGTACTGAAGACTTTTTAAATTAAACGATATATACATCATATAATGAAAATACGATAATAAATTATGAAATGAAATGGTAAAATGTAGGGTTTACCCAGGAAAAGCTTCGATAAAATACTTAATTTCAAATTAGTACAGTTCCATTTTCAGTTAGGAAAATTCTAAATGAAATGTAGTGAATATATGACATGTCAAAAAGACAGCAACTGCGAAAATACATTAACAAGAAATTAATTGCCACCACTACTGGACGAAAAAAAAATATAAGGAAAAACTAATTCCTCGAATTACCAATAATAGAAAGAATGAACATGAAAATATTCACGATGTCAACATAGAGATTCAAAGCGGCAAAAATGTATTCTTCCGGCGAGATTGAATATTTATGTTTTCCTCCCATCATTAACTGAACATCAAAAACAAGGTAAACCGAAAAAAGTAACGCCCCAAGTGAAGCGTAAACCAAGCGAACAGTGTTGCCAGGGATGAAGATAGCAACAATGCCGAAAATGAAAAGAACTACGGTGCAGCAGAGGAGAATTCCACCAAGTGCCGTGAAGTCCACTTTTGTTTGCATTGCAAAGATTGTCAGGGCTAAGCAAACGGCGGCACATATTCCGACAGCAAGAACCACTTCATCAGCCTGAAAAAAATTGATTAACAAAAAAATTACCAAACCATGAAACAATAACATAATTTAGATATATTTACTCAAATAGATATTCAACAGAAAAGTTTTTACCTTGAATGCTCATATTTGAGCATTTTGAATACTTATATTTATACATTCCCTTCATTTTTAATTTGTGTTCAAGCATGATTAAGAGTAATTTAAAAATCGAGATTCATAAAGTTAAAAACGGCCAAAACTGAGAAGGTTCTAGGCCCCTTTTACGATTTGAGATTGGAGCTAAAGCTCCCAAGTCTAGGATGAAAGCTTATTCAATCACTTTTAGATACAGAAAGTGACTGACTTCCATAATCCTTAGGGTAAAAAAAATAGTAGTAAAATAGCAACCGTTGGTTTTTTACTGTTTCATTACCTACCTACTGACCCTTTATGTCCCACTCTTGACTGTTCTTTTCTTTCTTTTTTTAATCTAATATATTTCGTTAGATTACATAGAAAGTAATCACAGCTTGAAAGAAAGAGATGCAACAGAAATAAAACTGTATTTTTATTTTTGGCTTTTTGGCAAAACAACCAATTAATGTTTATTTTTTTTCTGACCCAAATTTTCATGCACTTTTCTTCTCCTTTTGTTATTCATTATTTGAACATCATTTAAGCCAATTCCAAGACCATCAAGACCCTGTTACAAACTATCAAATCCACCTTCAAGTAACTTAACTTAAAGTGAACGTTTCGCAGAAAAGAAGCTTTCTCTTACTGGAGCTATTTTTGCAAGGTCTCAACTGCAAGTTACTTTTCGCCAATTTCTCTCTGTCTGACAACACCTTTCTATTGCTCCTTCATTTAGTATTAGGCCTTTTGCTTTCTCTTCTCACTTCTTGCTCAAGGAAGGCCCAGTAGCTCCCTCTTTGTCCCTCTGGCTAACTTCTCGCAATGGGAACATTTTCTAGTGTGCATAAGAGTGCTGTTAGTTATGTTTTAAGCAAAGGTCACCATCTAGTAGTGTCTAGAGTTAATCTATAGCTGAAATTCTGGAAGGGCAACTACCTTCCATGAAGGTATAAAGTTGGTAGACTCCTAGACAAAAATTTGAGAGAAACTTTCCAGGAACAAGTTGAATACTAAACTGAGAGTAAAAAAATTGACGATGTAGAAATACGGCTCTGAAGCGTTGACGTTCCGAAAGACAGAAGAGGATTTGCTAGATGTTTTCTGGAGAAATTGCCTTTGGATCGCTTTGGGTACTCGACTGAATGGCCGAATCTGAAATAGTAAGCTGTACGAAAAGTTTGGTCCAATCCCGCTCTCTAGGTCTATAATGAGAGAAAGGTTGAGCTGGCTAGGACACGTTCTGCATCTGCAAATGAAGGATGACAAATTGTCAAAGATTGTCCTAATCGGCCAACCATCTAGGGCCAAACAAAAAGCAGATCGTCTCCTAATGGGGCAGGAGTATGTCCTAAAGAAATGTTCAAAAGGAAATAGGAACTTCTTGACAGGGTGTAAAGAGGGAGGCTTTGAATAGATCGGGGTGGAGGAGAAGCGTGCGTAGCTGTGCTGCCCTTATGCGGCTTGGTGCTGCAGTGAGTTGTTAGAAGAAGAAGATAGATAACAGCAAGTCAAACTTTCAACGATTTCTTACTTATTCTATTTATCTCAAAGTATTTTTGAATTAAAAATGGAATGAAATTTGAATTGAAAGTCATGGCCAATTGTAGAAAAAGCCAAGACAGATTGTCCAATTAAGTGGGCATCAAGCCAAGGTTAATTTTACCCCTTTCACTGCCGTTGTTAATGTCTCCCACTTATGCTACACCTCTCATGCATGTCACTACACAATGCCGAACTAGAGTCAACCTTGTTGGAGGGTCTCCCCGGGGAACACACGCCGGTTGACAGTAGTTACCTTGAAAATTTTCAACTATACTTGAAAATTTTCCTCTCATTCATGTTACTCCACAGTGCCGAACTAGAGTCAACCTGTTGAGGTTCTAGCCGGCTAATTCACGCTGGGGGAGCAAATTTGCAATTATATTGACTAGTTACAAATTTTTTTTCAACTAGCCACTACTTGGAGGCATCCGTGCTTTAAGCGGTGAATATGGGTATGAGAAAGGACTAAATTGTTGGTACATTTTTAGCGATTGATTACCGAAGAGAAATAGTCTAACCATTCAACGACTTTAATCATCCATACTTTAAGCAGTGGGCATAGGCTAGATTCCGCCTGAGACTCTGAGCGGGTAAACCTACTAGGCTTAGCTCACTTGTTCGCCTCCAAGTCCAAGTAAATTCAGTCACATGCTTTGCATACAAGTCCAGTGGACATTGTCCGTCATGATTCAACCCAAAAACCTCGATCATCCCCAAGTTCTATGAGTAAACTATCTTAGTTCTGTCCTAGGATTGCTGAATGGATGATAGACTATCTATCAACAAGTGAAAATGGCATCATGTTTATATAATCCTGAAAAAGACTTATGCCGGCTTTGCCTCTAACTCAGACTAGCTCTCTTGAATTTTTCTCCAATTAACCATGGCTTGATGGTAACTTGATTTTAATTAAAAAATCAAGGGACAAAAATCTACAAGTAATAGTAGACTACAACAATGGTTTGAAACCTCTGGATTAAATTAAAAAAGAACTAGAAAAATAAACCGTTGGACCTAGCATTTTGGGTATTTTTCTCATGATTGTTTTATTAATGAGCGGGAACTGAGACTTTTTAAAATTGCCATTCCTGACATGCTTGAAACTGGAATGAAAGATTGCCAAAAATATGGACAGGTAGAAAAAAAAAGTTAATTCACATACCCGAGACCATAGAGAGCAACAACTACCATTGCTTAAGATTCATTATTATTCAGGATTCTTCATTTTATCAAAGAAGTAGTCCCACCCTAGCAATGAAGACACTATTGCAGCGTGGCCACTATGCGAGGATTTGATTATTTGTGTATATTTTTTTTATTCCTCCCTGTACCACTTTCTCCCCTCTATGGTAATTTTATCCACCTTTTCTAAATACAAACACCGTCTATGAACTTCATCCCTCATGTTTCGCAGTGCATTCAAGATAAAAATCTTAAAGTTGTTTATGCATGGGGAAAGCAAAATAAGTTACCATAATCAAAACGAAAGTGTTTACTTGGTATTGTATTCTTTAATGGTGCGTCTTAAAAACCCCAAATGACAGGAAAATTGCCTTTGCACGATCATGTAGACAGTACTGTAAACCTAGACAAAATAGCTGATCGCTTCACGGAGCTCACATTGTTTTGCATCGATCTAGAGGTGGCAAAAACTTTACATAGTATCTTCAGAACAAAACCGTGAAATACTCGAGTTACCTTGAGCGTTCGAGGTAACTAATTATATATGCTTAAAAAAACAAATCCTCGTGATTTTTGAGTCAAAGGAGTTTTTACAAGTAGTCCATCTGTTAATCTGTGCTGCAACATAGAAAATTAGATCTTTTAGTGTTAGGATGTACCTTGAACAAGTTTTAAAATGGGGTAGGGCCCAAGTACCATCTTGAATGTAGGTTATTGAAGATATTGAAGATTGATAGCCAAAGTGAAAAATATAATAAAAAGGTTTCCAGATGTCGATCTTTTTGCTTTTTTTTTGTTTTCTAAATAACATACCTGTTTAACACAGTAGCCAGTTCTTGCGTCAAGAGCTTGTCCAAAGAAAGCAAAAGCATTTCCTGTGGCATAAAATGACGGAATAAGCAAAAGGTGACAAAAAATTAAATAATGACTTTGTGCCATCCCTGATAATTTCAAATATCGTTAAATACTGAGAAGTAATCCCTATCCTTAATATATACCCACCCAAACACTGATTCAGGGGTGAGAATAAAACTTTGGCTTAAAGAGGAGGCACGTGTGCCTCTGGGAGAGGGTGGTTGAATGCCCTTAGAAAAAAATCTCAAGCGCATACCTTGGAATTCTTGATCAGAAAACATATTCTAGTAGTTATATAACAACCGTCTGATGTCCATACAATTTTCCTGTATTTATCCGTTCAAATTATGCTCATGAGCATGAAAAAAACACACACAGATAATAAATATTAGCTATGAAAATATAACAGATTAGATACTATATTATTTTAAATGTAGCCATCTTAGACCCTAGGAAAATCAAAATGCCTCAAATGCTTTTTGCGGTCATCTGACCCGATCCCTTGGAACAAATCTTTGGTCTTCTGTTTATGAGGGTCGGACCCAAATACACTTTTCAGCTAATAAACTAATATAATCTAAGATATAAAGACAGGTAAGCAAAGGTTTCCTTTTATGCAGGAAATGCATAATTATGGGAAAACTATTATACATTCAAATTAACCCCAATACAGGAACTCTGCCAAACTCTAATTAAATTAAGATTTTCAAATTTCATAGAAATCCTTTATACAAAATCTATACAAGGTATTTGCTAGCACTAACATCTTGATGAATATAGCTTTTATTTAGCTTCAAAACATATATTTTATTTCAGTTAGGTGGCTAAATTTAATGTCGTTTATAATTTTGGAAGAAAAAACAACAAAAAACCTTGTATATAACTATGTTTTTTAATACAGAATTTAATAACTTTCAACAAACTACTTTATGAGGAGAGAAACGATGAACAGATGTTCCTATCTGTCATGTCAAGTAATCGACGAATACATGACCAATGCTTGTAGTCTGCCACTTGTGTGGTTCTTGGTATTATGAGAAGGATTTCAACAATAAAAAAAGACTTCTCACATACTTAGTCTCATTTCAAAATTTCTTACCGTATGTTTTGTCACCTTAATTTTTACTTTGATCTTGTGGATTTATTTTTCCAAATAAAGCCATCCATATCTCTTGCAAAAAGACCAGAATGATTTTGTTTAGGCGTGCCAAAAGAAAAGAAAAAAATTAAAAAACAATATATCAAAATAAACTAATTTAAATACCTTATAAGTAGCACTAACGGTACCAAGCATGAAGCTTTCAGCCACAGTGAACAATCCAAGTAGGATGAAATTCCAGGGAAACTTTCTCCTCATTCCGTCACAGCAAGCCAAAGTAAGCATGGTCACCATGACTATCGCAAAGGCTACCCAAACTAAGTATGAATTCCTTAACGTCCACTGTCTCACTCCTTCATTGTATACAAACAATGAGATAAAGCCAAGGGAAACAAGAAGTTGACACATAAGAATTGCAAACACCTTCCTGCAAACAACAAAAGGTATCTTTTTTGTCAATACATCAAAAAGTCTAAACATAAATTTATATTGAGAATACCATAAAACAAGATTGTAGTGATAATTGAGAATGCGTACGGCAGACTGAAAAGCCAAATACTTATGAATGACGAATTTTCAAACTCCTCTGGCATCTTCCAAGTCTGCAGTATGCTGCGAAACCTTCTTCTGCCTGCCATACTGTTATTCATATCAGTTGATATATAGTGTCAAAATATGTCGACAGTGTCGATCTGATGACTACAACTGCTGGAAACTTCCAAAGACCGAAGTACTCGATCACTTTATCTACCATGGAGGCCTCCTGTCTGCTCACAACTGCTATACCGTTAATTTTAAACGACGCCTATTAGCTCTCGCCAATTCTAGCTTTAACAGGCTATCAAAAATATGGAAGCGCGACTACCTTTCAAGCCAGCAAAATTTTACAATTTATTGGCATTAGTGTGAGATCTGAATCTTGAAAACGAAGAACGAACGCAACCTCCTCAAGTTTAGCAGCAGGAATCTTACGGTAAAATCCCAAATAAAATCAAATGGCAGCAGAAGCGGTGGATTGGACACCTCAAAAAATGACCCCCGTGGTTTTTCTGAAATAAACTCGAAGGAACAATAGTTGGACGATAACGATAAGGAAGACCATGGAACAGATGAATCAAAATACTTTGACCATCAACACATTATAAGGCTATTCAGAACAGGACTAAACAGAATTTCATAATGAGCTCTTTCAGAAGGGCTGGCTCTAATTTAATTACATACAGATACATGGGCCTTAACTAAACCGGGTTTTGAGGCTATTTCCTGTTTATGACATTTCCTGTATTTATATTATGAAAGATTTTGCCTGTGGTGACTACAAGAAGATTTTATTGGCTGAGTTTGAGAACGCTGGAATACGTTTCAAAAGTCTAAAATTGATACCTTCATTTCTTGAAGGAAGAACGCAGAGTAAGAGTAGGTACAGTCTTGTCAGATAAGATGGTAGTAAAATGATGTGCGCTAAAAAGTCCTGTGCTGGGTCCCCATTATTTGTCGTACATATTAATGGCCTTAATGGATGTTTCAAACAGCTGTCAACACTAGGGTACAATGGGGCCCAGATATGGATAATACTTCCAAGTTTTGCTGATGCTACTCAGCTAACAATTGCTATGAAAACAGAATCTGATTTGAAAAATAGCATGAAACAAGGGATGGGAATAATCAAGAGATGGATGCCAGTGAACAATGTTTGTTAAACACAAGAAAACAATGCTCATGTTATATGGGAGAAGTGTAAATTACTATCCTAGGATTGAAGAAATTGAGTTAGAAAGTGAAAGTATAAAACAGACAAGTATTGTGAAGTATCTCGGTGTCATGGTAGATGACATATAAAACTATAGTACTTAATTTTAAAGGTTACATTACATTTTTAAGCACAAAAATAGCTAAAATCTTGGAACTCTGCGCAAATAAGACAATTTTTTCCCTCAAAAAGGCCTCTTATTCATCCCCACTTACTGTATTGTGTATTAGTTCGGTCGTCAGCGTTCACTGGCCATTTATACTTGCTATGTGTGTTTCAAAATAAGGTTGTAAAATCTTAGCCGTAAGTATGGCTGTGTATTTGTCTTGAGTTCTGTAAGATATATCTAATATTATATCTCTAATTAAGAACTAATTAATATATATCTAATCATAGTATATTTAATTAAAAATACTACTGTTTTTTGATTTGGTTAAATTTCATGTAAATTTGTTTATGCATAAATTATTTTTTAATCTATTACATGTATGTTTTCGAAACCTTTATACGAAAAGGGGATATAATTATAAAACTTGACATGTTGAATTGATTAGAGCACATATTTCTATGACTACCATATCTAACTTTCCATTAAGCATATAGGCCTTGAAGTCTGGAATAGACTTTCAGCAGAAGTAAAAGGTAAGACGATTCTTAAGGATTTCTGTGCTTCTTTGTGCTGTATTTGTTTTAATAAATATTCTAGAGACACACTAGTGATTGATTTTGGAGAGTTTATACTTGTGTTTTGTTAAAAGAGATTTTGTTCCATATGTTTTGTGATTGGATGCGCTGGGATTTCAGTATGTGTTGGTAATTGTGATGAGTTGTAGATTATGAGTAAGGGATTCTTTCGAGCTTCCTATAAACACATTAATTTAAGAATTGTTGATTAAGTTTTTTAGTAGGAATGGTGAAAGGGGAGAATTAATTTTTTTTTTCGAGAAAGAATAATAATAATAGTTATTTCGTGTTTTTTGGGTCGTCCTAGACAGGCTCATTTGCATCGAAACTTGCTGTGAATGTAATGTGGTACAGAAAGAATTTTATTTTGTTAGTATTATTTGGAGATTTAACTGGTATTTTTCTGTGACCCCTTTGTTAATAATAAAAAAAAATACAAGAAGAAGTTTTAATCTAGCTTAGATTTTCCCCAATCAATTTAGAAAGAATAGTTCCTTTGCACCTGAAACTAGATCATACTGCAACCATTTCTATTGACTTGAAGCCATACATTCATTGACAAATTGGCGACGCACATCTCTTTCTTTTATGGTTCGTAATTTAAGCATCTCTTAATTTCAGCATTAAATGGTTAGCAATCAGTTAGTCAATTGACAGCAAAACCAATTGAAGTTTGGATTAATAGAGCTGGCTGTCAAAGTTCTTATGAAATTCAATGCTAGAAAAAAACTTATGACTTAAGCATGGTTAAACCTGCAATTTTTTTTAAGTGTTTACCAAAAGTAGTAAAATTTTTGGTAAAAATTTTTTGCACATGTGAATAATAATTTTATGAGTCAGCAGTTGAGCATGGGATAATTTAGACAGCAATTTATTAATAGAAGTTATGCTATTGTCTAAGTAAAACCACAAATTAAATCAATTGACGCGTATTTGATATTAGCTATCGATCAAGATATTGTTTTTCAGTTAATACTCATTTTAAGCACTTAAATGCTGATTTTCAATTGAAAAAGCAGTTCCAAAATAAAGTTGGAGTAAAACTGAAAGAAGGCCGAAAAGAAAAATGAAATAAACTTCAATTATTTAGGACATTTAACTTACGAAATTTTGTATACTGAACTCTAAACCACCGTTAGAAATTTTTTTTCAAGGGTCAAATTTTCTATTGACCCTATTTGTGGAATATTTTTCAATTTGTGGAATTTTTCCGGATGTTCTTCTGACTAAAAGAATTCAAAAAATGATTGCATAAAAAGAGGGGACAACAGAAAAATACCAACCACATTTTAAATTTCAGTAAAAAAAAAATGAATTATAGCCTAAATACTTGAACTTTTGAACAATAAAAAGTTTAGTTTGACTCCTTGGTGTAATTAATACCACTGTTTCTAAATCCCTGCTTATTCATGTTTTGGATTAAAAACAGGAACTAAATTTAGTTTTTTTTTCAAATTTTCCTAATGCAGTTAATGCTGTTGAGACCGGAGATTTGATTAAATTCCACAATAATATATTACTTTCGTAGCCATAGTTTTTTTTCCACATAATCATTCATTAGAGTATTCAGTGTTGAACTATTGATGTTCCAAACAAAAATCATTCTGCAAAAACTGTGGACGCTAGAAAAGCAGACTACGTTCTTATCCATCATAAAAAAGCATATTAGAAATTTCTCAGAAACTATTATATAATTTTTTTTTCAATCCAAAATACCCAAATTAAAGAGAAAAAACAACTTAAAAGCATTTAAGCATTAGCTATGGATAATAAATTTAATTTTCAAGTTTAGCATGCTCAATACTTTGCATCTTAAGCCACAGAATGGCAATTCGATCCTCCATTTTCATTGATTCTTAAATATACGATTGCTCCTAAGAGCTTAGGACTAGAGCCTTTATCAATTATTTTTGCAATATTGTTATTTTTCTGGCCAATGTTTTTTTTTTTTTTCATTTCATTCGTTTAAAGTGAAAAACAGAAAAGATAACCTTTCCTTGAAATAATAGGGACTTTAAAACATTAAAAAGTGAAAAATAAACTAAAAAATTCTATATAACAAAGCTTGATAAACATTAGGCTCAGGCCCTAATATAAGCTTGTATAAACACTAATTTGTTCCCAAATATTGCAAACCGATGCTACACCTTTGAATATTTTGCGAGACGCATCTTACACATAACAGAACTGCTGTTCTAAACTTCCATTTTTTTCTAATTAAAAAAAAAAATATGTCTTCTTTACTTGAATTGGTCAGCCATATATTTCTAGCAGGAAAATCGAAAATTGTTCAAATGGATAAATTACAAACTGGATGCATAATTGATGATGTTATCTTGTTACACCTTTGAATATTTTGCGAGACGCATCTTACACATAACAGAACTGCTGTTCTAAACTTCCATTTTTTTCTAATTAAAAAAAAATATGTCTTCTTTACTTGAATTGGTCAGCCATATATTTCTAGCAGGAAAATCGAAAATTGTTCAAATGGATAAATTACAAACTGGATGCATAATTGATGATGTTATCTTGTAAAATTTGGATTTCTTAACAACTGTGACCACAATGTGGGTCGGGTATTACAAGCACAAGAGAAAAAATTACACGTCCAAGTTATAATACAATACCTATTCAACCCAAAGATTTACCTGATAAATCCTTTTCTGATAGAAGCATCAGAAAAACTGAAAGAGGAGCCTCCTCTTTCGTCTTCACCAAAACTGTTGTAGTCACTCATGTTAGTAGGAATCCTTGGAACAGGGATAGGGGGAATTCCTTGAGCAGGAAAAGCTGCTTGCACTGGATATTGTTGCTGCTGGTGAGGATTATAAGGTGGTGGATTAGCGCCTATAATTAAATTAGACAGAGAATCATATTAAAATAGAAGCAATTCCAATATTTTCAGGTTTTACACATCCAGTTGAAATTCTGGACCGTATACAAAAAAAAAATAAATAAGATATGACAGAATTAAATACAAAAGGCAAGTCTTCTAAAACAAATTATTATCAGTCTTTTTAAAAACAATCTTTAACATGTATCTAAACATACCAGCAAAACGAAAAAATCAGAAGCCCCTCTTCCTTAGATATTTTTTTTAGAATGAGAGGAATTTTCCCTCAAAAAATCCTCCGATGCCTCACTCTGACTATTGGCAACTAACATTTACGTTAGTGAACACTAAAAAAAATTCCAAGTAATAAAGGTTCAATAGAGATTAGTGTTTACTCTAGACTAGCCTCTTGTATTGAATTTACTTACACTTTTTCTAAATTAAATTGATGAATGGACACACTATTACAAGTAATTCGAAAATGAACAATATTTGGAATGATAAGTTGTATCTGATCTCTAACATGATCAAACAGTTCGTGATAACGAACTGTAGTAAGGAGCGACCCGGTTCAATAGTAGTCAAAACTCTTAAAAACAGAATTTTGATACCAATAGTTACATCAAAAGAATTGTATTTTTATGCTGATTTTAAATATGTAAGTTTCATCAAGTTTATGGTCCTCATAATATTAGCCTTATTTTAGACAATAAGAGGAAACACCCCCTAAAAGTCATAGAATCTTAACGAAAATCACACCATTATATTCAGCGTATCAGAGAACCCTACTGTAGTTTTTTTTATTGTGTTTTAAAAAGTAGAGTTGTGAGAAAGAGCCAAACTTTAGCGTAAAGAGTGGGGCGTTGATGAGGGGATAACCTCTTTCATATACGGAATAATTTCTGTTCGTTTTAATTTTTATTGTCGCTCCTTACTTTCAGTTGAAAAAACTTGTTTTTTATTATTTAATTTTATCAAGAGCCGAATTGAGCTTAACCTTATGGATGAATGGTCAAGACTTGAAGCCTGTGGGGTCGTCAGTTCAACCCAAAAATTCTCCGCAACGACTTTACTTTATCGGTTGGAACACGACTAATTTTAGATACGTTGAAAAGTCAAAAATTGAATAAAAGAAAAATTGCCCTGGTACTAAATCTCCACAAAAGAAAAATAATTGCCAATGAAAAATATACAACCATAATTTATTTATCCAAAGCAGAAATTGTATTTCATTTTCTAATAATTATGTATGCCCCTACTACAGTTTGGTCAAACAGGATCCCTGGACAACTTCGACATTTCTAAAACGAGTCACGTCAGAAAAGGGATTCATTAAAATTAAAAACATGTCCGATACTATTTGAAATGACGTAGCAGTTAATAATTGATCCAAAGGCATCAGAAAATGTGCTGTAATATTCATATTATTTAAACAAGAAAATAGAAGCCAAATTGACCTAAGTACAGTTAAGCGTTAAACATTTCTTGTTTGCTTCACTGAGAGCACACAAGAACATTCCCAAGATTAAAACAGGGGGAGGGATTGTCAAAAGTATATTTTGGTCGATAATGAAAAATTGGAAATACCGCATTAGAAAATTTTACGTGCAAGGGAAGCCCTGGAAGGAGAATCATAGCAATGTAAACCCTCTCCCTACCAAGGGGAAGGGGCTGCACTTTTTGAAAGTGTGTTGAATGCAATCGTGAACCAATGTTCTGATACACAGTGGCACCCCCTTCCCCAAAAAATAAATCCTCGGTAATACCCAGGACATCCCTTAGCAACAACCTTGATCGGCAGGTCTATATGCAAAACAAATCTATATGCAAACAAAAGGCAGCATTAAGTTCACCAACTTGAGATTATTCCCATTTTTGTTTTAGGCGTCATGTTAAGAAAATTTATCTGATCACACACCTTAAATTTTACAATTAAGGTAAAATTTAAGGTAAAATTGTTGAATTGTTAAAAATTCAACAATTTTTATGTTGAACCAAGGCCTGTGTCCTTTAGTTTATACAGTCATCAAACTTTTTCGTCCTCTCGTCAGAAAAGCAAGAAGTTCGGTGGAATCGAATTGTCAAGTCATCATCTTTTGGCGAAGATAATACATGCACTAATTTGATTTCTTATACAAGGCAAAGCATGAGTGATAACTTATATAATTGATTGGCAAGAACACCAATTTTTGGTACTTACGCAAGAAATTTATTGAGGACAAATCTTAGTGGAATTACAACTAAAACACAAAATCCAACAACCAATTGCAAAAAAATTAAACCGAAAGTTTGAAGCTTAGTAGAATCGCTGTTAGAAATCGGACAAGCTTTAATAATCAAATAACTTTGAAAAGAATCAGTATCAAAAGACAGTAAATTATCTCAAACTGTCTGCGGTTAGAAGAAAAGCAACAATGAGAATCCATATATAGAAGCCTGCCGCGTGCCAAGTACCGGGGCCAGGACGGAAATATGAAAAGACAGCAAATTGTCTGCGTTTAGAAGCAAAGCGACGATGAGAATCCATATATAGAAGCCTGCCACGTGCAGAGTGCCAGGGCCCGGCGGCTGGTAATTGCAAAAATACTTGTATATATTTTAACTAGGGATTGCAAAAATTCAAAAAAGAAAACCAAAAGTTTGAAGCTTAGTAGATATCGTTGTTAGAAATCGGATTTGCTTTAATAACAAAATATCTTTGAAAATACCCCTTGTATCCCTGGCCATGGAGCCTTTCAAGGGGGAATAAGCGGATTGTATTTCCATTTTGTATTGTTTTGTATTGAATAAACTACTATCAAAAGAATTCAGTGTGGAAAGATAGTAAGTTGTCTCAAACTGTCTGTGGTTAAAAGAGAATTCATATATATAAGCCTTACAGGATCCATTCTAAAAATTCTTGGAAGACTCCTTATCTAGGAGCAAGAACTAAACACAAAGAACATACCAGGGGCAACTTTAGCTTTACTAAGCCCATCATGATATATAACAGATATATCTTCGTTTTTCACCATTTTACAAAAATATTCAAGACATAACTGTTTCGTTATTCAAAAGCAACCAACTGTTGTACTAGCATGGAACTATGGAAACATAAAATCAATTGCAGAAGGTTACACCTGACCACAGACAAATGATGTAACAATTATAAGAACTAAGATAATAAGCTATAAAAGACCGATAAGAAAATGTTGACTAACTTCAGCCATTAAAATTCTAACAAGTATTCTCGTATGCTTTGGTTATCTCACTAAACATAACCGTCGAAACATTTTTGACGATTCCGTAAACAAGAATGCACATAGACAATCTCATCTATATTAACATGCGATACTTATTGTGCTAGTAAAGCCAGCTTAGTAGACCCCCAAGTTTGAGGAGACTACAGCTTTTCCATTATAGTTTAGCCTGCGTCACATAGCTTAATTCCTAACTTTTACTGCATGTAAGAAGCCCAAGAATCTGAAAATCCAATACGGATGCGCAAATAACACATTATTCGATTTAGGGCCGTCAGATAAAGCCTTCAGTCAAAAGTCCCTTATTAGCTTAACTATACAAACACAAATCTGCAGTAGCAGGGTCTACTGATACTCAGCCTCTATTTCTATGTGAAAAAAAAAAAAAAATAAAAAAAAAAAAAAAAAAACATGAAAGCAGTCATGAAAATATTGACAGTTTTACGGCGGAAATCTCGTATTTAGTTTTTCAGCGTTTAAAGTACATGACAAAAGTGACTATGAGGTTTAGAGGTAAAACAGGGCTCGTAAGCTATGCACCAAAATTCAGTTCAAACTAAGAAAAATGACCATTTCTCAAAATTATGGATTCAACTAATTTCTAATTTCTATTTACTTTTACAACCAACATGTCAATGTTGTTAAGCAGACTCAAGCACGTAGAGATCTTTTTCGGAATGACCAGCCCCCCTCTTGCAAAAAAAAACGAAAAACACAGGTAATTATTGGAACAAATCCCAATAAACGTGATTTCTTTTTTGTACACTTCCCTCAAATATACAACTAGACAAATGGTTAGTCATTTTTCTCGTTTTTTTGCAACCCTTCCCTCTCTCTTAAAAAATGAAAAATAACGTATTTTGGCATTTCTATTTTAAAATAATTTCTGTTTACATTTCCGTTGATAAACTTGAGAAAGCAGAATAGTCATCTTGGTGGCTAGATTTGACATCCTTTTGTCTGTGAGGACAAGGGCTCGAATCCCGGTGTCACTGGTTATTTGGTCTGGAACAGGAGCCAGTGGTGTGACTCTGCAAGACCAGCCAGAATCTACCCAGCTCTTAATGGGAACCCGGAAAAATCTGGTGAAGGTAAACAGGAAGAGTATGCGAAAACACAGAATGGTTGACCCTCAACTCCCACCCCCCACTGCGCTTCCTGACCAAAGAGCCTTGCAACGGAGATCAGCAGCGGAAGGGACGTCCAATACCGCATCCTTTACCTTTTTACCATTATTTGTAACCATGATCCAGTTTGTTTTCGGCAAATAAATCTATTTATCTACTTATTTTCCTGTAAATAATGTTGTAACTCCAACTTATTTTAAACACAATTCATTAAACTTGCCGAAAAAACACAATTCATTAAACTTGCCAAAAATCGGAACCAGAATCACATTGGATCCTAGAAAATATTCAAAAGAGTTGCTATTTCATCAACGGCAATTATTTAAGATATGTCTCTGTAATTCCCTTGTTCCAGATAGTTTCCTAGGGGAAACGTTAACTTCGGTCTTGAAGAAGGGTAAGGATCCTAATAGATGCAATTATAGTATTATAACCTATCGTATTGATGTGGTTAATTATAGTGTATTAAGTTTATGTTTAAAAAACATATTTGCTGCCAACAGGCGCATCCAATCTTCTCAGTTCTTTTAAAGGAAGCTGGCGTCAAAGGATAAGTTCTGCATACAGGTACACTTGATGTTTCCAAATCGTTTAACAGTTTTGTTCATTCACAGGCCCTTAATTCATTATCTGAACAATAAACCTCTATTGTTTAGTATTAAAATTTCGGTAGTTCAATTCTTATTTCAGATAATATCAAAAGAGCCATAACATGTGAAATATACCTGTTCGTCGGGGAGTTAGACAGGGAGGTGTGCCTTCTCCATGTATGCAGTACTTGTATATCTAATGCTCTTTCGAAGGTATCCTTTAAATGTTTTACCGGGTTTCAGACGTGGGAGACTTTGGATACGTTTGACGATTTACTGCTTATTAGTCAGTCTTATTAGTTAGTCTAAGTTTGGCTTAGCACAGTGTTATTAAGGCCCCATCTTCTTTCGAAAAAAAAGGTTTATCTTTAAATATCGCTAAATGTGAATATTTGTCGATTAATAAGTCATTAGGTGCGAATAACTTGCATTACGTTTTTTCTCATTCCCCTCAGGATTTCGGTATGCAAATCAATTTCAGTCTGCGGTGGAAAACAGTACTTTACATAAACTAACAATAGCTAAGAACTCATATGGCACTTGTGACGAGGCCGGACGAGCCAAGAGCTCATATGGTATGAGCTCTAGCAAAAGCGTAAGAATCAACAGATTGATTTAAAAGGATAATCGGAGGCTTAATGCCGGTCGGGATTTAAAATAAGAGCTCTGAGTCACGAGGTCCTTCTAAATATCAAAATACATTAAAGTCCGATCACCCACTCGTAAATTATAAATACCTCATTTTTTCAACTTTTTCCTCTCCCTTCAGCCCCTTAGATGGTCTAATCGGGGAAAAGGACTGTATCAAGTCAATTTGTGCAGCTCCCAGACACGCCTACCAATTTCCATCGTCCTAGCACGTCCAGAAGCACCAAACTCGCCAAAGCACTGAACCCCATCCCCTAAATCCCCCAAAGAGAGTGGATCAAGTACGGTTACGTCAATCACGTATCTACGACATTTGCTTATCCCACCCACCAAGTTTCATCCCGATTTCTCTACTTTAAACGTTTTCCAAGATTTCCGGTTCCCCCCCTCCAACTCCTCCAATGTCAACAGATCTGGTCAGGATTTCAAATAAGAGCTCTGAGACATGAATTCCTTCTAAATATCAAATTTCATTAAGATCCGGTCACCCGTTCTTAAGTTAAAAATTCCTCAATTTTTCCAAATCAACACTCCCCAGCTCCTCCAAAGTGAACATATCCGTTCCAATTATGTCAATCACGTATCTATAACTTGTGTTTATTCTTCCCATCAAGTTTCATCCCGATCTCTCCACTCTAAGTGTTTTCCAAGATTTCTGTTTCCCCCCTCCAAGCCTCTATGTCCCCGGATTCGATTCGAATTGAAAATGGAGCATCTGACACATAAATCCTTCTATATATCAAGTTTCATTAAGATCCGATCACCCATTTGTAAGATAAAGATACCTCAATTTTCACGTTTTCTAAGAATTCCGGTTTCCCCCTCTAGCTCCCCCAAATGTTACCGGATCTGGTCAGTATTTGAAATACGAGCTCTGAAGCACAAGATCCTTCTAAATATTAAATTTCATTAAGATCTTATCACCCGTTCGTAAGTTACAAATACCTCATTTTTTTCTAATTTTTCCGAATTACTCCATCCCCCCCAACTCCACCAAAGACGACGGATCCAGTCTGGTTATGTCAATCACGTATCTTGGACACGTTTTTATTCCTCCCACCAAGTTTCATCCTAATCTCTCTGCTTTAAGTGTTTTCCAAGATTTCCCCCCCCCCCTAATGACTCTGGATCCGGTCGGGATTTAAAGTAAGAGATATGAGTTACGAGGTCCTTCTAAATATGAAATTTCATTAAGATCCGATCGCTCCTTCTTAAGTTAAAATACCTCATTTTTCTAATTTTTCAGAATTAACCGTCTCCCCCAACACCCCAAACACAGCAGATCCGTTCCGGTTATTTCAATCACGTATCTATGACTTCTGCTTATTTTTTCCACCAAGTTTCATCCTTATCCCTCCGCTCTAAGCGTTTTCCAAGATTTTAGGTTCCCCCTCCAACACCCCCTAATGTCACTGGATCTGGTCGGGATTTAAAATAAGAGCTCTGAGACACGATATCCTTTCAAACATCAAATTTCCTTAAGATCCCATCACCCGTTCGTAAGTTAAAAATACTTCCTCTTTTTCTATTTTTTCCGAATTAACTGGCCCGTATTGCTGCCACACTTCCCGAGGCAACAGCGAGCAATGAGCGTTTGTTTTCTAGCCTAGAAATAGTGAAAAACTACCTGCGGTCTACATCAGGAGATGATCGTCTCAGTCACCTCCTTTTGATATTTGCAGAGAAGGATTTAGTAAAAAATTTGGACTACAACCAGCTTGTTGACGATTTTGCAAAGATGAAAGATCGGCGGTTCCCCTTGTTACCTTGAATGTTGTTATATTTTTTTTCTTGTTATGTTTTTTCTTTTTGTAAATATATTTGATCTGGAAGACTTCTGCTGAAGGGACACTGAGATTTTGGTTACAACCCTCAGCATAACAATGAAGGTTAATTTCATCGACGTATTGTTTACTTAAATAAGAAAGTCTCTCGCTGAGGAATGCCAGCCTGTAGTCTGGTTGAATTTTCCACTTTCAGTTTAATCACTTAACCTCGTTGATTGTATTCTTCGTTGTTATAATTAATCTTAGAGGTCAGTGTGGCTAAGTTCCACATTTGGTTACAGTACATTTCCAAGTAACACACGGGTGCTGAAAATGCATTTTACTTAGAATATTCGATCAATGTGCTGCCAAAACCCGGATTTTTCTTACGCGACACAAAGTGAATCGGGGGGTGCCCAGATAGAGTCCATGCCCACCCCAAGATTTGGCCCAAATGGCGCCTCTGACTAATACTGGACGTAATCTGCACCATCCTTAACATCAACTTACTTCTGAAACATGCTTAAGGCTGGACCCTCATCGCAGTGTCATTTGGTTGCTTTATGCTGTTTGTAGGCTATGGTTGTTTATTTGTTTTTGGGTAGTGAGTTTTATTTCTTCTCAATTTCACTCCAATATTTTTCATTGTATATGTGTCTTAATTTTTAAAATTCTGGTGTCAAAGTAATTGATCAGCTTAAGTTTAATAATCATTAGGACTTTTCCCCCAAGTTACCACACAATCAAAAAAGAATTTTGGTAGTCAAATAATTAGTAATTATTTCTTGATATTTGACTAGCTGCATACTGGAATGTGTAAATATATTCTTCCGGCTTAAATTCACATGAGAAAAAATCATGAATAATTGTTCATAGCGACATTCGTTTATTTAAATGCCCAAACTCTGTAGGTGTGTCCATGTACGTTTTGCCACATAAAAAAAAGAGGAAAAGTGAAGGTGACGCGCATCTCAAATTCAACAACAAATACAACGAATTTAATCTTAAATCAAAGAAACACAAAAACAACAGCAAACACAATAGATTTAACAGAAATTCAGCAGAAAAAGCAAAAAAAAAATCAGCAGCTAATGAACGACTCAAAGATCTGAAATTTGGTTGCTTTAATCTTGTTTTAATGTTACTCTGCAGCAAAAAAATATCCATTGTGATATTGCCCTTGAGAAGTTTGTCCTAACCGCGATTTTATAGGCCTAGTCATTCTTTCTAAATTTTTTTTTTTGCGTCAATAGTTTATGGTAATGCATTAAATAGCTACATTTAGCAACAACATTAATGATACACCCTAATGAATTGGTACATTTATGGTTTTTCCCGATCTCTCAAGACAAGGAATTAGCCAGGGAGTCACCTGTTCCATCCAGGCCCTGTTTTGTGCAGACAGAAATTGTTTGTAAAAAAAAAAAGTATTAACATCAGTCAGGAACCAATTTCCCTTATATTTTCCTTTTTTTTGGCTAAAATAACTGAAGTAAAACGAATCTTAAGTTTCAATGTGCTGCAATATTTTTACAGACACATATCCCACTCCAAATTACTTAAAATTGTCCCCCTATTCTTTACTAAATTGATAAGAGAACTTAAATGACACATTCTATCAAATGAACCTCATAATTGTTCTAAAATGGAGAGCGAGGAGGAAAGGATCGAATACAGAAATTCAAATACTAAAAAGGCCCTGAAACATGTTTACCAGTGATAGTAAGTCGTCAGTCTTGTGTGTAATATAATTATTTAAGGACTATAAAACACTCAATTTTATGACCAAACTCTAAATACTCTGACTAACTGTATCTATATATAAGCTGTAAAAAAAAAGAAAAAAAGGTTTAATCCCACTTTCTAGTGCTATAATGAGAAAAAGTCGAGACTTCTAAGACACGCTCTCCAGAAGGATGACAGATTACCAAGGATTGTCCTTGTTGGCCAACCGTCTAGGGTCAAACAAAAGCAGATCGTCCCTAAGTGGGATGGGAAGATGTCGTAAGGAAAGATTTAAGGGAAATTGGAACTTCTTGGGAGGGTGTAAAGAGAGAGGCTTTGAATAGAATATATTGAGATGGAGGAAGAGCGTGTGCAGCTGTCTGGCAGTGTGGTGTTGCAGTGAGTTGTTAGTAGTAGTAGTAGTATAAAATGCTCTACTGAAGCTCTCGACTAGGTTCTTAGCAGTCCTTCTTACAAATAATTGAATAATAATAAGGTTAGATATCAAATTAGTATGTCAAATTGTTTCATTGATGTTAGTATATACACAGAAAAGGAAAATACAAGCAAGTCTCGTGCTAAGAAGCAAAATTGGAAAGTACCAAGAAACGGATAAGCAAAATTTCTGTTACCATCATTTAATTTCCAACCATAATTGGCCATTTTCTCAAAAGTGTTCGTGCCCTAGAAATATGAACATTTAAAACACTTTAAAACAACTTCTGGAGCCATATTTCTACCGTGGTAATTAAGTTTTGAGTTTAAATATACAGTAGATCATACGTTGCGCAATTGCTGTCTAAGTAAAGACTGATGTGAGCAAAATGTATTATTATTTATTTTTATTTAGACCAAAGTAATTCTTACAGATGTTGTCGTAAAAACTCCGAAAGGGGCTCATCTGATTGGAAATTGGAAGTTCTAGTGCCCTTTTTGATAGTCGAAGGTGATTTGAGGGCAGCCCACCCCCTCCCTTTATTCCCATTATTTCCCCAAACACATTCAATCAAAATTTGAGATAGCCATTATGTTCAGGGTAGTTGAAAGGTCTAGTAGTATGTCTTTTAAGTAGTATGTCTTTCTTCGGAATTGGAAGTTGTGGATCAATTGTGTTAATCTAATTAAGCAGTGCAGTGTAGCTAACTATGCTGAGTTCCGACGAGGAAAACTTTGGTAGGATTCAGAGGATTGAGTCCATCCCTACTTGGAAATGATTGCAAAGTCTCGTCTGTTCTTAGCAGCAAAAGAATTGTCTCAAACAGATAGAAAATTTATCGCATTTTACAGAATGTCGCATTTTACAGAAAGTTTATAGTTGCACAGTTCTTCATATTTCTCCACTTATCCTACAAATTTCAGTTTTAATTCCTGATGACATGATGAGAGCCAAAATAATTGGACAATATCAACGAGGTAGCTCCCGAAAACGTGTGGGACAACACTCTGCAACGCAACTGTGATCACGGCTGAAGGCTCATACGTAACCGGTTTTAGACTGATTGGAAACAAGTCTCATCTGGATTACCTCGTGAGTGGGCCCCCAGTCCACTTTAAGGCCATAGTGAAAAAAACAGTTGCGTGTGCAAACGGTTACCAATTCTAGTCTCAAAACAGTTGCCCTGTGGGCGCTGGGACTTAGACATAGTTGCTTTTACTACCACTACAGTTAATGTAACTAATGATGCTAGGACTATTGAGGTGAAACCTTTATTGAGAGTTTAGGAGGAGTTCCAACTAACCGAAAAAACTATATGCACGCAGGTTTTCAAATGGGCATACAAGCGATATCATAGCGCTATACTTTAATAGCCAGAAATATCATTGAAACTTTTAAAGGAGCTAATTCGGTTGAAAATTCAATATCCTAGTGCCCTTTTTAAGAGTCAAAAGAGATTGGACGGCAAGCAGCCCTCCTGCCAAGCTCATTTATTTTCCAAAAGCATCCAGTCGAAATTTGGAGACAGCCATTTTGTTCAGCATAGTAGAACACATAAGTAATTACATCTTAATGGACATTGGGTATGACATCCACCCACAATTATGGAATTAGCCCATTGTGCTTTAAAATCAAATGTTGCTTTGAAACTAAATCAAAAGGCACTGTGTGTATGGTTGGCAATAAGACACCTCAGCAATATATTGGAAACAACTGGGGGTATTAAGTTGAAACTTTCAAGGCTAATATTATTACTACTTCTGCTCTCACAGTTTAAATAAATCAAAAGATTGTAAATGTATCCTGGTTGTCAAATAGCATAGATATATCAAACAGATCAAATAGAATAGAATAGGGAATTATATTTTATTTTCCAGGTTGACTATAGGAGGTACAAAATCAAATTAAGCGACACTGTTAGTGTTAGGATTAAAAATTGTTGATAAGTTTCTCCAACATACAAATAGCGAGCCAAATTATGGATTCTTGTAGGAAAAATCGAAACGATATAAAATATTCTTTTTTCCATGAAACAAGGAATCCTACACACTTTCTCCCTCCGAAATAGCTAAAAAAGTGACTAATGGCACGAAAAAGTTACCAAATAATGACCCAAATAATATCAGTTTAGAGGGTCAGAAGTACATATTCTCAAATTCTCAAAGACTTCGCGCATCATTCTCAATTATTTATTTTTCATTGTGCTTCTCCTTATCATTTATTTCTGTTATCTTCACACATAAAAGTACAATGAATCACAGCAAAAGACGAATCTTTGATACGCAGGATATAAAAAAGCATTGAGATATACGTATCAAACTAAACGTCGTCACCAAGCGTCCATAGATTTTTTTTTCAGCAGCAAAGAGTTTGCTTTTGTTTGTGAATTTATTTTTCATTGTACCTCTCTTTATCATTTATTTCTGTAGACTTCGCATATAAAGGTACAATGAATAACAACAAAAAAGGAACTTCTGATAGTCACGATATAAAAAGAAAACACATTGAGATATATCTATCAAACTAAACGGCGTCACTCAGTATGAGATCAGTTCTCCTTAGAATTCTTTTTCAGCTTCAAAGAGCTTGCTTTTGTTTGTGAATGTTATCAATCTTTTTTTTATGTAGCTTCAACATCTTTAGTATGACAGTACAGCTCATCTCTTACTGCCCAAAAACTTTCCAGGATGGCAATGATTTCTTCCAGATATTTCAGTCAATCCCATTTTTCAGTCTTTAAACTCTCTCTTTTAACAGACTGTCGGTAACCTTTTGTTTTCGACGGACATTTTCCTTGTTGTATTTATAGGTTTACCTGCAAATTCAACATTTTTCTTTTCTTTTTCCTAGTTCTTCTAGCCGTTTAGCTTCTTCTTGATCAGCTTCTCGCTTCTTTCTAATAGCTTCCTCTTGATCTTTCTTGCGCTCACGCTGAGCTTCAAGATAGTTCAAATAACTAGCTCAAGCTCCCTGTGCAAGCTTCATCAGGTCACTTGTAATAGGAACGTTCTCGGGCTTGTCTCCAAACATTTTCAACTTGTCAAAATTGTCAGCTTTGCAATCAACATTATTTCTCTTATTGTTTCTCTCTGTTCTGACATTATATTTCGGGATAGAGTGCTATCAGGAAACAAGAGTGCTGCTTTGACAACGCCTGTAAGGTTTGGGTATTTATGCTTCCCAAATGAACCTTCACAATACAGGAAATTCACCCAATATTTGTCAACTTTCGTCAAAGCTTCCAAGTCTGAATTCTTGTCAAGCTGCTTGAGCTTTCACTCGTCATCCAAAACATATGATCTTGAAACACCAACTTGTAGTTTCGTAGCTATGAAACCAATATCTTCCAAGCTTCGTGCTGTTTTTCTCTCAGTAGGATGAAAGCATCTGAAGCTATTCAGGAGTCTGGCAGAGTTGCTGTTCAAGGAGATGTCTTTTAGCAAGTAGGAAGCTGAAGCTCTGAAGTGTTCATGTACGTACCCTCATGATGAAATATTTCTTATGATGTTTTTCAGCATATTTTAGGTAGTTATAAGACAACACGATATCAGCTAGGCTCTTCATATTTGAATCGTCAAAAAGCGTGGCATCTTGCCTCTTAGCTACTGCTTCAACATTCATTTCGTTATGTCCAGACAGCACTAGTAAGAGTTCCCTTAGCTGTGCAAACAAGAAATAGATCAGTGGTTCATCATGACAAAGCTTTTTAATGAACTCTGCAAAGTAGTTAGCACTGTTCACAACAAACTGGCACTCTGCCTTCATAGTTAGATTCTTCAGAAGCTTTTAAATCAACAGCCGGGGTCAAGTGTAAGCCATCTGGTGGACATGTGCTTTATAAACCCTACAGTTGTTACATTCATTTCTTGCTCTATCTTCCAAAGGCCTCTAATCTAGCTGCCAGCCCAGACAAAAATAGGACATTGCTATCACCAGTTATGAAATATTACCTGCAATAGCTTCTAGTCTTTTTAGGAAAGTATTATGAACAACATGGATCCTGCATGTCCTGATATCTAATAATTTGATCTCCGGTTATTTGAACTCTTCAACTGTTTTTCAAGTGCTAAACTTTTTTTTATTGGTGGAATTCATCAATAATAACGAAATGATTCATCAATTGTCTACATTAGCTCACGTTTTAGATCTTCTGCTTTTGTAGGACCAATGAAATAAGTAGCTAAGAAATGACAGACAACCCTGTTCACTTTCTCAGACCAGAATCGGGCTAGAATTTGAAACTCTTTTTTACTAGCTCCATTTGTAGTCTCATAAACCTCAATAAAGTAGTAGACACTATTTAGATCATCCAATACCATCCACCTAAAGTAAGGCAACAAAGTGTTGGTTATGATGTATGCAAGCTTATCAGCACCAAGAGCAAAGTCCTAGAACTGGCAACCCTCATGCCATCTCAAGACTGGTACATAATTTGCATTATGTTGAAGATTTTCAAATACATTTTGAAAATTTTCACTTTTTTGAATTTAATAAGTAAAAACTTAAGGAATAAATATCAGTATAATGTAAATTAAACTGGCAATCCACAGTCATTCTTTTTTTTTGTAAAGTGCAAATTATGGTCTGGTTTTGAGATGGCATGAGGGTTGTCAGCCCTCCTTGTGTTAATTTTTGCTTGTTTTGAGTTTGACTTGGTTGTTTATTGTAATTTCTTTTCGTTTTGTGTTTCATTCATTTATTAATGGTAATTTGTGGTAGTTTTATCTGCCCCCCACTCCTTTAGTTTCTCACTTTTTCCACGTAGTTCACCCACTCTTATATATTTTCTTTTAGCTTGCACTCCTCCACCTAAATGTAGGGTCACCAAAATAAATCATGTGTACTTGCCTGGCTTTCCCCTAATAAAATCCATACAAATTGATAAATGTTACAAATTATTATTGAGAAAGGGGGGAATGATTGATCCAGACTGGGTTTAAAAAGGCTAAAGATATTAAGATGGAACTTCAGGGAACGATGAGGCGAATTTTAAGCTACATCTAAAGACACTATGTACATCCAAGTTTTCAAAAGGATATATCTACATTATCTCAAGAATGACAGAGGGTAATAAGTTGAAACTTTTGAGGCATATGAAGGTAAATGTTGAAAAGTGATAAGAGGGCAACCAGCCCCTTTCTTGGCCTTTGTAGCTACCCTCTCTAAACACATTAAAAAAAACATTAAACACATTAAAAAAAATTCTGACAGCTGTTTGGTTCAAAACAGTCTAAAGGTCAAATAACTATGCCCCAGGGACAAAACATTCCCCCACCCACAGCCCTTGGGACAGTAGCAGAATTTTTTAAGAGTCCAGGGGAGGGGCAAATTTGGAGCCAATTTTTCAAATCAAGTGAAGATAACAGTGAAAACTGAAAAATGAATCATATATTACCATAAAGCCCCTGCTGATTCTAGGTGGGAGTCAAAGGTCAAGCTAAGCCTGTATACCTCCATGGCGGTGATGGTAGTTACAGGCAATGAGGCTCGATCTTCCGTCCCTGGGCAGCAGAGGAAATCCGGCAGCGCACCTCAAAGCGGTGGAAGGGTGTAAACACCACTGAGCTCCACGCCGAGCGATTTGGTGGCCAACGCGCTCCGGGTGACCCGCAAGACTGGGGACCTTGCGGTCAACTCTATTCCCAAGAAACATTGATGGATCTGAGACCTAGAAGAAAAGTTGTAACAACTACGGCGTCCCCGGCAAGCGACGCGGCCCCCGTATTGGCGCGGGTGTCGAGAAGTAAACTAGCCAACCATACTACGGCGTTCTCGGCAGGCGACGCGACTTTGAATATGGCGGCGAAGTCGAAAAATCTTTTCAACGCCATAAATCTAGGAAAACCTACCACAGTCATTAAACAGGCAAAATCCAGGATAAATGTTGGATGCTGGAATGTAAGATCCGCTAAACAAGAAGCCACACAAGCTATTCTTGTCCATGAGCTGGAGAAGTACAACATAGACATACTCTGCATATCCAAGACCAGAATCTCTGGTTCTGGCTCTATAGTTATAACGGCTCCAGAAACACTACATCAGTTCCACTTTTTCTATTCCGGAATAGAAGATAATTCAGGACTCCATGGAGTTGGTTTCATCATGAACCAAAGAACCAGAAACGCTCTCCTAGAATGGGAACCAGTCTCCTGTAGACTTGCTAGAATCAGACTAAAAGGAAACCCTGCAAATGTGTCCATAATTTCTACCTATGCCCCCACCCGTGACGCTACTGAAACGACCAAGGATGATTTCTACGGTGAACTGCAGCAGTTGTCTTCTTCTATAGCCGCACGTGATTACTTGATTGTTGCTGGAGACTTCAACGCAAGAGTTGGTCCATCTGACCAGACCACAAGACAAATCCTGGGAAAATTTGGACAGGGTCACAGATGCGAGAATGGGCAGAGGTTGGTAAACTATGCCTTGATGAACCACCTTGTTATCACCAATACCATATTTCAACACAAACCTAGCCACCTCTTAACTTGGCATTCAAATGACGGTGTCACTAAGGCCCAAATTGACTTCATTCTCGTACGCCAGCGCTGGAGAAGCTCCGTGCAGGACTCTCGCTCTTACAATGGCGCGGACACAGGCTCACAGTCTGGATCTGACCACAGGCTCGTCACAGCAAAAATTTTGCTACGTCTTGCAATTCGAAGAAAAAACAAGTCAAAGGTCGGCTTCGATATCGGTAAACTTCAAGACAAAGAAGTGTGACAGGCCCTCAATTTGGAACTAACTAACCGGTTTGACGCCCTCAGCTCTGATGAAAACCTAACTCCCGATAAGAGATGGGAGACCTTTAAAACCGTGATGACAGAGACTGCTGATGAGATCCTAGGCCAAGCAAAAATCAAACGACAACACTGGATAACCGCTAGAACCCTGTCAATAGTCGGTGAACGAAGACAAAAGATGGGAGGCCTTAAAGAAGAAACAAAGGAGTTACGCAGACAGGTAAAACGCTCTGTTCGGCTGGACCGCCGCCAAATGTGGGAAGATGCTGCCGAGTCATTAGAAAAAGCAGCACGCTTACATGACACCCGCAAGCTTTACCAGATCCTGAAGGAATCCGTTGGTAAGAAAGCTGCTGTCTCAGAAATAATCAAAAACAGATCAGGAAAAATCATTAGTTGTCAGAAGGAACATTCAGCAAGATGGAAGGATCACTTTCAGCTCCTCCTGAACCCATCCCCTTCATCTACTCATGATGCCTTCCCACCTTCCGTCTCTAAAGAGCCTTATGATATCGAGCTGGATACACCAACCAGAGCCGAAATACTAAAAGCGATCAAAACCCTAAAAAACCACAAAGCCCCAGGTGAAGACGGCCTCCCCCCGGAACTATACAAACAATGCGCTGAGGTCACTGCTGAACAGCTCCATGGCATTCTCGACGAAGTGTGGAGGACCAACACTTTTCCAAAAGACTGGAAGACATCAGTCATCCTCCCTTTCTATAAGAAAGGAGACAAAACCGAATGCAAAAATTACCGCGGAATAAGTCTCATAGACATTGCCGTCAAAATATTCGGGATCATACTCTTGAACCGCTTTAAAGGGGCAAGGGAGGAAAGAACTTGAGGAAATCAAGCCGGCTTTTGACCAGGTAGAGGGTGTACTGATAATATCTTCGCCTTTCGCCTCATTATCCAGCAGTTTGAAAGATACAACCTACCCCTGATCTTGATGTTCCTGGACTCCATTGCTGCCTTCAACTCTGTCACTCGCCAGAAACTTTGGAAGATCCTGGAGAATGACGGAATGCCACTGAAGTTTGTTGAACTGATGAAGGCATACTATGACGCTTCAGTGAGCCGAGTTAGAATCTATGGCGAAGAAACTGAAGAATTTCTGGTTGAGTTCGGAGTAAAACAAGGATGTGTCCTCTCTCTGACTCTGTTCAATTATTGCATCGATTGGGTGCTTGAAAATGCTCTATCATCTTATCCAGGAGCGCAGGTTGGACAGAATCTCTCGCTGACTGACCTCGATTATGTGGATGATGTTGGCCTCCTGTCAGACCCTGTAGAAGCCCAAAACATGCTTGACAGCGTTGTGGCCTGGGCATATCTGATCGGCTTGAAAGTCAGCACAGAGAAAACGAAATTCATGGCTATTAACCATGACACAGGGCCATTCCCACTAACTATCAACCAAGTTCAGCTGGAAAGTCAACCGTTTCACATACCTAGGCTCCCAGCTTTGTACTGACGGATCTTCCGACGCTGATATCCAACAGAGAATACAGAAAGCGCAGACAGTCTTTGCCTCCCTTCAGAAACCCTTATGGAATCGCCGTGAAATCAGTGTCCAAACGAAAGTTCGAATTTACATGGCACTAGTCCGCACCGTTCTCCTTTACGGGTGCGAAACATGGTCGGCAAAACTACAACAAGAGAATACACTTAAGGTGTTTGAGCATACTTGTCTACGAAGAATTCTCAGAGTACAGCTACGTGACTGTATCTCCAACGTGAATATACGTCGAATGTGCAATATTCAGAGAGATGTTGTGCTCACTATTAAAGAACGCCGTTTGAAATGGTTGGACCATGTATTGCGGAAACCGCCAGAGTACCTGCCTCGCCAAATACTTCTAGTTGAGCCTATTAGCTACTGGAAGAAACGCCAAGGAGGACAGAGGAAGAACTGGTGGAACCTGGCCAAGTCAGACCTTGAACCAATAGGGGGTTTCAGAAAATTTGGTCACAGATGGTCAACACAGTGGCTCGCCTTTGCAGAGCAGCTGGCACAAGATCGATCAACATGGTCCAAGAAGGTCTCTAAGATCATCGATGCCGGGCGAGGTGGAAACGCCTGATTCCCGCCACAAGTACAAGTACAAGTATAAAGGCAAATATATACTAAATAAAAAAGAAACTGTTCTGTTTCTGTGAATGCTTGAATTATGCAGACTAATCTTAATTTTGACAAGATTTTGAGTAAACAAAGTCTCAGCAGGGTGGGCAGAGGGGTTGAGTTGCAAAATGGGATCTCGGAGGAGCAGTTGCCCCTGAATAGCAAATTACACCCCTGCCCTGGGACAAAGACTTGAATTTATGAAAGTGAACCATTTTTTATATATAGGATTGTTTTTTTAGTCCTATGTGTGAGAACAACATAGCTGTAGTTAAGGCAGGAAATGAAGTTAGTAGCTTATTTTGTATTGAATAAAGAGTAAAGCAAGATTTCTTTCCATCTCCATTTATACGGATCATTTTGATGAACTTGGTTCAGAAGAACACAGCAAAGGCTGCAGGCAAACAAAGAATCAAATAGGAAAGTGAAAATTTCCTAAACTTGGATTATGTGGTTGGCTTGAGCATCTTAGATTTAAATAATAGCAAAACAAATGATTTTTAGAGGTTCTGAGAGTTCAGGGTGCAAGAACAGGCTTAGAAATTAATGTTAAGAAGACTAAGCTGCTTAGACTAGGAATAAATGAAGGTGAGGGCATTGTTGAATCACAAGAAGATTGATGAAGTGGGTAGCTGCACTTACCTGGGTAGCATTAGTAGTGAAGATGTTAAAACTAGAACACCCAAGGCCCAGGGTGGTACATCACAGTTGAAAGAAGTTTGGAAGAATAGGAAGATAAGCCTGTGGACCAAAATTAGAATATTGGAAGTTATGATGATGACAGTGGTCAAGTATGGTTCTGATGTGTGAGTGCTTCCACAGATGGAGAGGGATTTGTAAAATGTTTTCAAGAGGAACTGTCTATTGGTCTCTGGCTTAGTGAAGTTAAAGCCCATATCTCTACCCTATCCCTCTCTAGAGGACACTGCACTTTGATCTTTTACAATATTTGTCCTATGAAAGTTAAATGTTGAGATATAAATGTACTACTCAAATGAGGTATAAGGGAAGTGTTTTGAACTTACACCTTTGCTCAATTGTGATCTATAAGGTTTTAAGGATTTGAAAATCCATTTCTTAAATTTAGGGGGGGAAAGCCTTGATATTAATAAAAATCTTACTGAAAAAATAAAAACAAAATCTTATAAAACTAGTAAGAGTAGGGAGACTGAAATGTCAAAATTAAGATAAAGTGTTTTTTTTCAAAATTTAAATAGGTAATCTATGTAGGACCTATGATCTTCTCAGCCCTATAAATAAGAAAGGGTAGAGATGGTCACTTGATAACACCTTCCTAATTTCCAGGGCAAATTTAGCCTAGACTTAAATGAGAGTAAATAATTGCATTCCATTGACATAACCAAAAAAGTTCTGGACATAGCCCTGTGTACATTGTTAAACTTTACATTTGACTCACTAATGAAATAGCTAAGAAATAGACATAGCTTTAGAATCAGAATATCCTTCCAAATGATATTTTTTTGCATTGAAAATGAACTCTATCCCTTCCCCAGTAAATTTGTAGACAACATAATTTAGCTAGGATGAAAGTGAATGTGTCACTTGATGCCTTTTTTTGTCCTCTTTTATAATTTAATAATTGCTTATGAGAGGAATTAAAATTTGAGCCCATAATAAGGCCCCAAAGATAAAAGTCCATAGTAACCAAAAGTTCAAAAGCACATTTCTAAACAAAAAAAAACTGTCTAGTGAGAAAAATTATCATTTGTAGCTGATTCAGGAACATTAATTATCATTTTTCCTTGGTCTTAATAGTAAAATGTTATTTTGAAAACAAATTTGCAGGAAAATTCTGAAAAAGCCTCAAAAGTGATGGTACAGCAAAACTGATGTCATTTTTGAGGGGGTTTCTGCCTTTCTTTCAAAAATTCCACAAACTTTCAAAGTAAGATGTTAATATTGTGACTGAAGAATAATAATTACCATTCCTTTTACCAATCAGATACCAAATACCATTCCAATTACCAATCAGAAAATTTACTATTGCATTTATCTATATCTACTAAGATTTTCAAAAAATTTAGTCAGATTTTGGGTAAATTTTTGATTAACTAACTAATGAGCTAGCTAAGAAATAGAAATACTTTTAGAATCAGACTTTCATTCTGAATCAAGATACAATTCATTTCCAGTGGAAATGAGCTTCACCCTAATCCCTACCTCCTCCAAATACATAAGATAAAATGACACTTATTTTCAAAGGCTATCACAAGCTCTGAGAGCCAAATTTGCTTTATATCCCACATAAAAGTAAAGAAAACAAAATTTCAAATTAGTATATTAAGTCAACTTAACACACTCAAAACATTACATTATGTCAAATAAACAGTCGACACATTAAAATCAAAAAGGTTCAGATTAACAAGAGCTAAGAGTTCATATGGCACTTGTGACAAGGCCAGAAGAGCCAAAAGCTCATTGGCATGAGCTCTAGCAAAATTATAAGAATCAATAGATTGATTTAAAAAGAATATCAGAGGCTTAATGCCGGTTGCGATTTAAAATAAGAGCTTTGAGTCATGAGGTCCTTCTAAATAAAAAATTTCATTAAGACCCAGTCACCTATTCTCAAGTTAAAAATACCTCAATTTTTCTATTTTTTCCAAATTAACACCCCCCAGCTCTCCCAAAGAGAACAAATCCATTCCAATTATGTCAATCATGCATCTATAAATTGTGCTTATCCTTCCCATCAAGTTTCATCCCAATCTCTCCATTCTAAGCGTTTTTCAAGATTTCTGGCTTCCCCCTCCAGTTCCCCCCAATGTCACCAGATTTGGTTGGGATTTAACAAATTTCATTAAGATCTGATAACCCATTCTTAAGCTAAAAATACCTCATTTTTTCAGATTTTTCCAAATCAACCATCCCCCAACTCCCCCCAAATGGTCAAATGAGGGAAATGACAATTTCCAATTTTATCTGGTGTTGTCCCTGATACACCTGCCAAATTTCATTGTCCTAGCTTATCTGGAAGTGCCTAAACTAGCAATCCAGGACCAACAGAATTTGCAATTGCTATATGTAACTTGGTAGATACCAAGTGCCATAAAAAGGCAAAATCATCAAAGATAAAGGGCAAATCAGAAAGCTTGACAATTGCTGAAGGGGTTAAATTACAAAAACATTACAAATAATAAAAAAGCAAGAGATCAGAAGGGGAACATCTTGTGGCAATAAACTATTAAAAGACAAATGAGTTGATTTTGGTAAGAACACAATCACAAATGATTACTAATTATACTATCATTATTATATTAATTACAATATTATTACTGATTATATAGGCTACCTTGAGTTGTATATTTATACTGAATTCTCTATAAGTTATTCTTTTGTTTAAACTGATTTAACAGTTTGCCAAAATAATAGAAAATTCATTGCATATATATAGTTGGGTATGTATTTAGACATTGGAAGGGAAGCATTCATTTCTGACGCAATAAACACTATATTTGGATTCAGGATGAAATTCTGATTCTAAATATATGTCTATTTCTTAGCTATCTTGCTAACAAGTTAATCAGAAAAGGGTAAATTTATAGCAAACCATATAACTGGCTTTTGTATAAAGTGAACATACCACTTGATGCCCTTTCTTATGCTCTTTATGAATATAATAATTGCTTCTACCTTAAATTGCAATTTAAGCACTTTTTTAGCTCTTAAAAATGACAAATTTTCAATGGTCATTATGACTTTTTTATGTTCTTTACAGATATAATAGTCGCTTCTACCACAAATTCAAATTTAAGCACTTTTTAAGCGCTTAAAAATGACAAATTTTCAATCAAAGTACAAGTTATCCATTGTTTCTGACAAAACAATTCTATGTTTTTGACAATAATAATACTACATTTTCTCAGTGCAAAGAAGAAATGCCATAACATTGGTAAAATTAATTTACCCAAATTAATGTTGGAAAATCAGTGCTTGTGGATTATATAACATTAATAAAATGGATTTATAATGAAACAGTAAGTTTGAGATCAATGTTATGAAGTTTGAGACAAATGTTTTTAGCCTTTTTTATACCCCATATTTAGGTCATTTTTAAGAGCTCAAAAAGTGCTTAAATCTGAATTTGAGGGGGAAACAATTATTATATTCACAAATAGCATAAAAAAAGACATCAACTGGTATATTCACTTTATACAAAAGCCAGTTATATGTTTATGTTTTGCTATAATATTACCCAGAAAAGGATAACATTCTAGACAAGCTACTTTTTGCTATCTTGAAAAGTGGTTAGGTGAGGAAAATAAGACTTTCACTTATGAATCCAGGGCTAAAAGCATACTCCATGAAGGTATTACCAAGCTACTATGTTAACCCTCTTCTCATATCCATGTCTATGAAATTTACTAACTTGAAACCCATTGGAAATCTGACAAAACAACAACATACCTTAATTTTTAGTTTCTTTTTCTCTAGTTTTGGTTCTGAGAATGCAATTCCTATTATTTGAGTAAAATTTTAAGCCTTATCAATGTTTTTCTTAATATTTAGGAAATATATTTGTAGATCTTTGTAACCTCATAAATAGGGATTGAGCAAAGTTGTGAAGCTAAAAGTGCTTTTATTGTGCTTAACTCAAGCAGATTATCTATTCTGCAAGGTTTCACTTTTATAAAACAGAGATTTTTAAAGGTCATTGGCCTCTAGAGGGAGAAGGAGTAACTTTTATATTAATAGAATACTCAGATAGCTAAGAAACAAACTTAACTCTGGTATCAGAATTTCAGCCTGAACTGAAACAGCCTATAACAATTGTTTCCATTGCAACTTTAATTCCAAAAAAATCCATTTAAGGGTCTTTATAGACCCTCAAAGATGATAGCTAACTATTTTCTCTAATTTGGATACAGTATTTATAGGCTACCTGTGCTAGTATCAATGTTGTTAAAACTAGTCTACCTTTAAATTGAATCAATGGTGACCAAATCAAGAATCAACAAATGCTTGAAAAATATACAATAGCCTGTGGGTAAATTTCTAGTTAATTGACTTCTTACTAATTTGGAAAGGGTTTAGGTTAGGAAAATGAAACTTTAAGGGATGGGTCTTCAGGCTAAAGTATGTCCTGGGAAGGTATTTTAAAGTGCCCACCTCTACTCCTTCTCCTTCTAGAGGGCCCTAAAATTTGTCTAGATGACAGACCTGTCATCTAGACAAATTTTGAAATTTTGACAAAACAACATTTTACCTTAATTTTCAGTTACTAGTTGCCTTTTCTCTGCCTTTAGTCCTGAAAATGCAATTCCTGTTATTTGAGAATGTTGAGCCACATCAATGTTTTTTTTCAAAATTTAAGAAATGTATTTGCATATCTTTAAAACCTTATAAAATGGAATTGAGCAAAGTTATGAAGCTGAAAACAATTTTGTTGTGCTTCAATTAAGCAGAAGATCTATTGGTAAAATTCTAGTTAATTGACTTCTTGCTATCTTGGAAAGGGTTTAGGTTAGGAAAATGAAACTTTCAGGGATGAAGCTATAGACTAAAGTATGTCCCGGGAAGGTATTTTGAAGTAACTACCTCCACTCCTTCTCCCTCTAGAGGCCCCTGACCTTTGATGACCTTTAAAAATATGTGTTATAAAAGTGAAACCTTGCAAAATAGATCTTCTGCTTAATTAAAGTACAACAAAATTGTTTTCAGCTTCATAACTTTGCTTAATTCCATTTTACAAGGTTTTAAATATATGCAAATACATTACATTTCCTAAATTTTGAAAAAAAACATTGATATGGCTCAAAATTCTACTCAAATAACAGGAATTGCATTTTCATAACCAAAGGCAGAGAAAAAGCAACTAGTAACTGAAAATTAAGGTAAAATGTTGTTTTGTCAAAATTTCAATAGGTATAGACCTGTCATGTAGATAAATTTCAGGGCCCTCTAGAGGGAGAAGGAGTAGAGGTGGGTACTTTAAAATACCTTCCCAGGACATACTTTAACCTGTAGACCCATCCCTGAAAGTTTCATTTTCCTAACCTAAACCATTTCTGAGATAGCAAGAAGTCAATTAACTAGAATTTTACCAATCTATTTTGAAAGGTTTCACTTTTATAACACATATATTTTTAAAGGTCATCAAAAGTCAGGGCCCTCTAGAGGGAGAAGGTTGCTTCAAAATACCTTCCTGGGACATACTTTAGTCTGTAGATTCATTCCTGAAAGTTTCATTTTCCCAACCTAAACCCTTTCTGAGATAGCAAGAAGTCAATTAACTAGAATTTTACCAGCCTGTGTGCTATGTATGCTATTTAGGTAAGGCTAGAAGAGATTTAAAACAGAGGTGAATGTCATATTTGGATTAAAGATGAAATTCTGATTCCAGAGATATACTCTGGTATATCTGATTATGATATTTTGTTTTTCTGTGTATCTGAATATTCTGTTAATATAAAGATATAGCAAGGTAGTTAGACTACTTTAAAATAGCCTACCTATTGGGGACACACTTTAGTCTGTAGATCCATACCTGAGTTTCGTTTCCTAACCTAACTACTTTCCAAGATAGCAAGAAGTAACTTGTCGAGAATTTGCCGTGTCTAGGCTATTTTTGGGAATTAACAAATTCAAATCCTGAATGTATCCTAACCTATTAGGCCTGCTGCTTAGCCTGACAAAATAATTCAGCTGGTAGTCTAGACACACAAATAGGCCTATTGCTTTCTGCTTGGTTTAGGAAGTTCTGTGTTATATAGCCTAAAATGATATTTAACTTGAATAATCAATACCCACCAAAACTCAAGGATGTCTTGCAGTAATATAGCTAGTTTTTTTGGTAAATTCTGACAGGTCCTTAACGTTAATTACGAAATGTCAGATTTTAGATGGACATATTGATGTACGTAAAGATGGCAGGAAAGACACAAACTGAAAAATAGAGTTTAGCAAAGAAGACGCTAGGCATACTAGACCAGTTTCACTAGGTGCATTTTTTTTTACCCCCTAAAAAATTCAGAGGGTATCTTATTTACTTAAATCTTAGAGTTACCTTAAGTCTAGAGTTACCTCTTGACCGTTTTGCTTGTTTATATTCTCCGTATTTTATCTGTTTATATTTCTATATCTTGATATATGAGACAGGTTATAAAGTAAATTTGCATTATTATGGCAATTGTCCGTCGGCCAAGTGCCATATTATGCCATATAGCGATCGCAATTTCTGTCTATCGGCCTCTCGGTCTGTTGGTTCGGTCGGTCTGTCTGTCAGTCCCGGTTTTCCTAGTTCGGGCACTTCCAGATAAGCTAGGACGATGGAAGCTAACAGGCATATCAGGGACAGGACGTGATTGACTGGACCAGATCCGGTGACTTTGGAGACGGTTGGAGGGGAAAACCCGATATTTTGGAAAATGTTTAGTGCGAAAGATCGGATGAAACTTGGAGGGAAGAATAAGCACAAGTCCTAGATACGTCATTAACATAACCAGACCAGATTTGTTATCTTTGGGGAGTTGGGGGGGGATAAGATAAACATACCTCGATTTTCACGATTTCCTCTCCCTCCATACCTTCCAGATTGTTGAATCGGGAAACGATTGTTATCAAGTCAATTTGTGCAGGTCCCTGACACGTCTACCAATTTTCACCGTCCTAGCTCGTCCAGAAGCACTGAACTTGTTAAAGCACTGGAAATCCTCTTTCAGGAAGATCCCGTTTTCCTTAAATCTTTCCTTACAACATCCTCCAACTCCGATTGGGGATGACCTGCATTTCGTTTAGCCCCATACACTTAGCCAAAAAGGGCAATCTTTGGTAAACTATCATCATTCATCTACAGAACGTGCCCTAGCCATCTCAACCTTTCTCTCATTATAGCCCTAGAAAGCAGAATTGACCCACACTTTTCCTAAAGCCTACCTGTTTTAAATAGGGTCAGTCAGGTAGCCATAACAACATGCCGGCACAAATTCAAATTAACGCTAGTGTTCCTAACTTTTCTTCCCTAGGACACCATCAGCGACTTCACAATTTATTTTACTAAAATTATTCAATCCATCTTGTACATTGTGAAATTATTAACTCTCCAGTTTGTTTTCAAAACTGATCCTGAAATGTTTTTCTTAAATTCCCATCCTGGAATCCTCCAACGTCATAACTTCCAAGAGAGTAGTTACCCTTCCTAAATTTCTGCTTCAAGTTAACCCTAGACATTACTAAATGGTTATCTTTACTTTTAACATTAACAGAAACACCCCTATATACCCTATTAGCCTGTATCAATATTTGCTGTCTTCAGGATGCAATAATATAATCAACAAGGTTAGCTGTCTTACCATCATTTGAATACAATTTTAACTCAAGGACTATTTTATGACAAAATACTCTATTGGTTATAATTAGATGTTATACTTATAAAATTGCAGTAGTCTGTAACCATTATTGTTACCTTATCCTACAGCAAATTTACCCAGGCTAGGATACCACCTATCCCTATTCCTACTGACCAGGGTGTTAAAATATTCTATTAGAAACACCATATTTCTACCTGGGACCCTGTGTATTTTCTCCTGTATCTGTAAGTAAAATTTATCTGAGTCATCAAATTCTATGACCTGCACTTTTTGGTCATAAAAGAGTGACAGGCATTCTATTATTAACATCTTTACAACCTAAACAAGATTTTGCACCTTTCTTATTAATCATGAACCGTACTCCCTGTTTTTGCAACCCATTATTTTTACCTGAGCAAGTAAATTTTATATCACCTAAATTCATGTTTCCTGTCCCTGGAATATGAGTTTCTGTACTCCAAATAGGTCCAGTTTGAAGTTTTGAATTCGTCGGTCAAAATGTCGATAGTATAGTCATTTTCAACGTTGTAACACTCTAAGTTGCAGTTTTCATATTCTCGAAATAATTAAAACTCTTTTGGTATCAGTAAAAGCAATTGTCCCAGAACCAGTGCAAGGTGGAAAGTAACACATCTTTTCAAATCTACACAGAGGCACTGATATATTTAACTCTTTTATATTAAACTCATTTATATATTATCACTTAAGTCATTCCTGAGATATTTTAAATAATTTGAAAAATCAGGTAGAGACTTTTCATCTACTTAAGTACATGTGTCATTTCCTGAGTCTACTTTTAGACAATATTTTGGAATCTTGCTGCAGCAAACGATACATGAGAACTTCTGAATATAATTCAGAAGGAACAGACAATTATTGGTCCATTTTTGGTTCCTCTACCCTTCCTCCTGCCAAAACGAAATACAACAATTTTTAGATATAAACGTTTAAAAATGTTTTAGAGTTTATATCTTGGAAAAATTTGTTGGTGCATTTGGAGACGAAAAACACTTATCGGGTTTCAGGAAAGAAAACACTTACCAGGCAACAAAATAAAATTTGCTTAAGAACAGAACGTATTTAAGACCTTCTTTCAGGAATATTTCATTATTATTTGTTCTTTTTTTTTCTTCTTCGGATAAGAAGAGCATCAATTGTACGTATAAAGTTTGAATTAATAATGATCCAGTAAAAAAAAAAATTATCAATAAACTCTAAGTCTACCATTTGCAAAACAGTAAATTTTGTTTGTCCTGAAAAGAATGGTCGTGGATTTGTGTCGTTTTTTGGCAGTTTTTCAGAGGGATTTGATAGCTTAGAACCGCCAAAGTAACATTTAAATTGCCTGATAGTCTCTTAAGAGACATCCTGGTACTTTATACCACCATTGTCTCTGAAAATTTAGGCAGCACATGAAAATTATCCATTTATACAATAAAACTAACGATTAAGTAACGATTAAATTCAAATGCAAAGACGCTGCTTGACACTTAAAGAATAGTCTTAATCTTTTATTCGGTTTTATTTACGAAATTTAGTTTTATATTTGGGAAGACTTTGATTACTGTATTTAAAATAATCAGGATTTTAATCCAAAATTTAGTTTGAGTATTTTTATTTAACAAAATCGTCTAAAAAAGTCAACCTACAGATTGTTTCATGCCGAAAAAATTAATCCCAACTATTAGGAGAAAAAAGATAAAATGTGCTTTGGAGATAGGAGGGCTTTGACTATAGTTTTATTTTCAATGACAACCTGATCTGAATTTTTAGTTATAATATAAAATTCAAATCTCGCCTGAAAAAACTGGAGCTCAACTGATTATCTGTTCCCGAAAGGTAGTCACAGTGATATAGTTTTGATCATCCTGAGTGAACTTCTGAAAATCTTTCTGTGGACTGAAATTATGATAATAAAATAGAAAGTCGCCAAATTTTCTATTCCTATATCCAGAAAAAAACGACATTGGCTCACATTTGTACTTTTTATTATTATTATTCATACTAATTAAAGATGGAGACGCTGGTGCATAATCTGCACCTGCTACCTATTTGTACTATTATTACTATAGAAACTAGCAAATATTCTATAGGAGAATCCCAGCCTATTTTCTATTCAACTCCCAAAAATTCGTAGCATAGCTTAAATTTTCAAGAGTACCTAATGGCGAAAAAGACATATGACCAGCTTTTTAAGCTTCTATTGATTGGAGATTCAGGGGTTGGAAAAACTTGTATTTTATTTAGATTTTCGGATGATGCCTTCAATACAACTTTTATTTCAACCATTGGTAGGCATTAGCTAAGTTTTTGTCCTCACTTAAGGTATATTTAGCAATTGAGATCTAGTGAAATATATATTTTTGAAACAAGCAGCTCTTTAAAGAAGGTGATTTTGTGCCAAGATTCCTTTTTGAAGGAAATAGGCTACTTTAATACCAGAAGAGAGTAAATTTCTTGGTGCTGAGCCTTTTTTCTATCTTCAAAAATAGTTAAGGAAGGTGAATGAAGCTCAGAGGTGAATACAGCCTCAATGGTCCCCTGGGAAATTATTTTGAAGTCCGTAACCTCAATGCCCCCCCCCCCAAGAGCACTAAACTTTGATAGCCTTCAACAATTAGTTCTAGGCTGTAAATGATTCCATAACTGTCAGAAAGACAAGGTTCTTTCCAGTTATAACAATCAATTCACATACATATTTTTCCTCTCTCTTATGGTCCTATACAGCCCCACATCCCAAGGAAAAGGCTAGGCCTATTGTAAAGTAAGAATTGTTTTCATGACATGTTTCCTTCTCAAAAGGTCTAATTGCATTCTGATATATTATCTTAAATTACCTTAAATTGCATGTCCAGCAAGATAAGGTGGTGATGAGCCTCCTGTAGAACATCCTGCTGGTGGTGTGACATGACTGTGGTTTGGCATTGCAGGTTAGTCTATATTCTGCATTGGCCTCAGAGGGGAAGTTTTGGTCCCAACTTCGCTGGACCAGTAGTGTAGAATTCTTTACCAATGAGTATAAGGTTATCTGAAAATGTTAGCCAGTTTAAGAGTAGACTGAAGAATCACCTTCTGGGAAGAAAATAAGTAAATAATTTAAAAGGCATGGCCTATTGACTTATTTTTTTATGTATGATTTTTTTTTCTCCCTTTCTTTCTCTTCTTATTCTTTGTTTTCCTGTTGTTTTCTTTTTCCCACTTTTTTGTTTCATTTTGTTTTGTTAATGTTGTTGGTATTGGTGCTCATTAATGTTTATCAGCCACTACTAACAAGTCTTTGACTTTCTAAAGTGGCTGATGTGGTTTTTTGTATATTGATGATATGTATAATCAAAAGTGTCTCTCTCTCTCTCTTGTCCAGTCCTGATCAAATCCTTTCTTGAATGCATCAATAGTTTGGGACTAGATAGTGGCATTGGAGAGGGTGTTTCAATGAGGGACTGCATGTACAGAGAAAAAGTACTGGTGCTCATGTTGATAGCAACAAAGGATTATAAAGGAAAGCTCTAGGTTATTGTTTCAGTTTTTATTGAGATTTTTGTTTCTAGGTTATTGTTTCTCTAGCATTGAGATTTTTCCTTTACATGATTTTGCAATGTGTTTTGTAATGAAATTGCAGAAAACATGATTCTATGATTCAAATGTATGCCCTGTGTACAGGGATGCCTAGTCTTGTCTCAGAGAAACCATCAATGTTGTCTTTTTTCTCTGTACCTAGTAAGCAAACTAACTAAACCAAATTTTTTTTTAGTCTTTCTTTCTTTTGGTTCAAAGATCAAAACCTATAATGATTGCAGCAGTAGCTGCAACTTAGTAAAAAAAAAGCCTGAAATACCTAAAAACAGCATTGGATTGAAACAAGAAGCAGACCATTGGGATTCCCTTTGTAAAAAAAACCCTGTACAGGAAGCTTAATATCCCTCAGGTTGAACAAAAGGAAAATCCTTTTCCTTGAACAACAAGGAAAATGCCTTGACTTGAACAAAAACAAAAATCCTTTTTTTTTGAATGAGAAACACCATCAATGTTGTCTTTTTTTTCTCTACAGCTAGTTGTTATCAGTTGCTTAAAGTTATGGGTTAAAATGAATTAAAATTGAATAGTTTGGGCATCAACTACCCTTCATGACTTGTCTAACTAGCAAACCACTGAATAGGAAGAATCAAACCTGGAAACACTTCAAAAAAAAGAAAACAGATGCAAACTATCAGAAGTATCAAAAGGCATGGAATGAGGCCACCAATTCCATCAAACAACTGAAGAAGAGACATGAAGAAAGGTTAGCTGAAAATATAAAAAATAATCCCAAGCTGTTTTGGCAGTATGCTTCTGTTAAATGTCAAAATAGGCACTCTGTCCCTGATTTGACTCATCATGGTCAGACAGTTTCAGACCCAGCTATTAAAGTCAAGATCCTAAATAACCAATTTGCATCAGCTTTTACATCAGAAACTGCTAGTAAGATCCCAGCTCCCCCCTCATATATTGTTACTCAACCAATGCCACCTCTTGAGCTAACTGAGGAGTCTGTTATGAAACAGCTAGCTTTGTTTGATGTAAATAAATCTGCAGTGCCAGATGGCCTCCACCCCCATCTCTTGCATGAGTGCAGAACAGAAATTGTATACCCATTCTCAAAACTCATTAGACTATCTCTTGACAGCTCAAAGCTTCCTGCTGAGTGGAAAGTGGCATATATTACCCCCATTCACAAAAAGGGAAGGAAAGATTCTGTGGAAAACTACCAGCCTATTAGTATTACCTCTGTTGTTGTTAAGCTTCTTAAACATATTGTCAACAAAGCAGTTATTGAGCATCTTGATCAGAATCATCTTCTTAACAGTTCTCAACATGGTTTCCAATGCAACAGATCAGTTGACACTAATCTGCTTGAGTCATATGACTATATTACAAAACTACTGGAGTTGGGAATCCCTGTTGACATGATCCTCCTTGATTTTTCAAAAGCATTTGACAAAGTTTGTCATAGGAGACTTGAGCTTAAGCTACAATCTATTGGTTTGGAGGAAAAAATTCTTAAATGGATTCTGGATTTCTTGAGGAATTGTGTTCAGCATGTAAGACTGTTTGATGCAGATGGCAATCCTATTATATCCTCCTCTCAGAATGTTATCAGTGGGGTTCCACAGGGTAGTGTTCTTGGCCCCACCATGTTTAATATTTTCATAAGTGATGCTCCTCTAGCGCTGAAGAGCAGGATGACGTTATATGCTGATGATTCCAAGGTAATTGGTCCAGCTAGCACTCTTGAAGATACTTCCCAACTTCAAAATGACCTTGATCTCCTTAGTGTGTGGGCGAAATCTTGGCTACTCACTTTCAATGTGTCAAAATGTCATGTTTTACACTTTGGGCCCAAGAATATCAATACAAGTTACTCTCTTTACAGTCAGCTCCTTTCTCCAGTATTGGAAGAACGTGACCTAGGAGTAATTGTTGACAATGATCTTAAATTTAGCACTCATGTAAAGAAGGCAGTAGCATCAGCTAGCTCATCACTAGGGCTCATAAAAAGAACAATTTCCTCCCGTTCTCCTAAAATTCTGAGCCTTTTGTATAAAGGACTTGTTCGACCAAGGCTTGAGACAGGCATGGTCCTTGCATCCCCCTTTTTCAAAAAAGATGCTAAAATTCTTGAAGATGTCCAGAGAAGAGCTACTAAGATGGTGAGTGGACTGCATGAGCTCCCTTACCCTACAAGGCTATGCAAGCTGAAACTCCCAACTCTGGTTTATAGAAGAAGACAGGGTGATGCCATTCTGGTTCATAAACTTATTAATACAAAGGCAGTTTCTGGTCTTCTTCCTCTGGCGTCTCAGGATTCTCTGGAACAAATTACTGCCAGATACCATTGCTGCCCAAACCATAGACAGCTTTAAGAATCCTCTTGACAACAAATGGTCAAAAAAAAGAATGGAAGTATAACTGGGAAGCACTCGAATCAGAATCAGCAACATCAAACCACTAGTCAAGTGTATGTATTCAACTATGTGTCATGTGTTATCAACTCTGGGGTTTCTACAAGGAAAAATCCTTATATTGCTCCAAGCTGCAATTTAAGGTAATCAAGCCATGGCTAATTATAGAAAAAGCCAAGATAGATAATCCAATTGAGTGAAAGGCAAATCTGGCATTAACCCCCTTATTAGGATTGATTAAAAACGAAGTCAGATCATTTAATAGACAAGTCTTCTGATTCTTGCTGTCACTTATCTTGTAATTATATATTTCTTTGTTCTTCACTATTTCTTTTGACTTGTTCTGATTCTTGCTGTTGCTTTTCTTCTAACCAACACATGTCTTTGTTCTTCACTTTTGGTTTTGATTTGTTGTGATCCTTGTTGTTGCAAAGTCTTCAAACTATATTTTCTTTGTTCTTAGTTATAAATTTTCATTACATATAGATGTTTTTCAATGATTATTGATTTAGCTGCTTGGATTGGTCTCATCTCATTTGATGGTCTAGGTTGTTATTTTTACACATTGTGAATTTATGTTTTTTGATGTTTTTTCTTGGTCTTATCATGTTTTATCATTTAGGTGGTTAGACAAAAATTTCCTCTTGTTCCAATAATTGGTATTTTTCCAAAGTTGTGACCTATCTATATCAATTTTTCATCCCAGAAAAAATTGGTGTGCCAGAAAGAAACTATCCAACTTTTTTTGAGGAAAGATGTAAATATACATACACAATTATTGCTTGTTCATGATTTTTGGTAAATATGTCCCCCCCCCTCCTGTGCCCTTAATATATCTTTCTTAAGTTGTTTGCTATAAGAAATTGGAGACCCAGCAACTAGAGTAAAAGTTTCAAAAAGAAGATTGAAGGCTATGCAAGAGAGAGTGAATATTAATCTTTCATTACTATTCTAAAGTGTTCCAATCTGGGTTTATTTTCTCCTATTCGTTTCAAATTTGCATGCAGCAATTATTTAATTAATTAGCCTCCTTGCAGGTTAATTAAACCTTGCAGGTTGACAAGACAGGTTAATTGAATTTTGAGAGTAACCCTATCAAGCTATTCAGCAAGGATATTGTAATTTTGGACTAGGTTTCTTATAAAGTAAGTCTGTTTTTCCATTGTTTAGTTCAGGGTCAGCAATTCATGAATTGACTTGGCCAAAAATAAACAAATGTCAGTACAACTAAATCTGGAAAAAATGTCACAAAAAGTTTTTTTTGTGAATTAGGATATGGGGGGAATGCATTTCTGCAGGGGGGAGGGGATTAACCAGATGCCATTTTCATGTCAAAATTTGCTTCACCAAGCAAAGTTAGCTTCCCTGGCATTTTATGTTAAAACTACATATGCATGATTATAAAATTACTTGTCTAGCTATTGTTTTTAACCTTACATATATACAGAAGTTCAGTATGCTTTTATTCCTTTGCCTTCAGGCTAATTTTTATGCAGCAGTAAACCTACTATCTGTTTTACAATCCTACTATCTTTATTTTTTTTTTTTTTGGTAATGTTCAACCCTTCATTGAATTTTTTTAATGTGATGGTTATCTTGAGCATTCTAGCTAATATGCCATATGCACTATCTTTACTTTGGTCCATGCTTTCGGATTACTAATTCTCATATCAAACCGGATAACCATTCCCTTGGGCATAGGAATACAGGGTCTATGTTTTGAAAGCTCAAAGCAGAGGCTTTGCTTTTTTATCAACTTGGGGGGGGGGCATATGCCTTCCTATGTTATCCTGCCCCCTCCTAGATACTGAAAATAATTTTTTATTAGTACTTTCAATAATAATAAAAAAAATATGCTTTCTGGATGTTCATTGAATAATTAAAATGAAAGATTTGCCCCTCACCCTAGAATTTTGAAAAACATATATCAAACCTGTTAAATTTTCGTGAATTGATGCCATTGAGCAGAGCCTTTGGGCTTGAGCTCCTTATTAGCTTCATAGAAATATCCATGCAGCACCATTTTCAACTTCTGATTGTTCAAGGATCACTCAGGAACAGGGGTGGATTCAAGATTTTCTTTAAAGGGGGTGCATAATAGGTGTTAAAATTCTAATAAATCTGTTGAAATTAAAATGGTATAAAAATACTGATACAAAATATAATATAGTAAGTTATAAAAACAACCCTGCCATGAAAAAAAAATTCTTTTTGCCATCTATAAAAAAAATTATATTTTCTGCATAATTTTTTGCCTTTGCACTTCTGAACGCTATAGCAAGTGAGTTAGGCTTTTTATTGTCAAAAAAGAAAAGAAAAAAAATAGTCTTGAACCATCTCTTGGTATCATACACTCTTTGTGACAATTTGCATTGGTCAAACCATTTAGCATGTCACCTAACTTTGCGGCCATTGCTTAGTAACTATAATAGTATAATAGGGAATTGTCCTGTAAAAATTTTGACTTATAAACAACTTATTGTGGAAATATGATTGGATGGCATGTATCAAAATAAGTATCAAAATCCTCAGCAGTATATATAGCAATTTTATGGACAAATATATGCAACCCCTATGCAAATATATTTCGTGACTATATATTTTGTCACGTATTTCGTGACTGGTTGGTGTCGAGAAGGTGAGAAATTCTGATGTAACATTGCAGTTGCATTCCCTTTCTGTCGTTAACTCAAGTTGTGTGAATTTCCACTTTTTATCAACATTTTATTATTAAATATTTGAAAAAAAATCGACGCTTTCCACTGATTAAAGCTGATAATTATAAGAGATCCAGCTATATCAGCTAGATAAAAAAAAATAAACACATAATTATTTGCCTTCTTTTATAAATAATTTTTTGCAAATCTATTCTTTGTAAATGATTACTCCAACCTTTGATAGATAGATAGATAGATAGATACATGTTTATTTACAACAAGAATTAAACCATTTAAACAAACAGCGCAAATGCCTAATGGCATACTTAAGTGCGTGGTATATCACAAAAAAAAAAAAAAAAACACAAAACAAAAGAAAAAACCGTCATTACTTCAGCTTAAACTAATTTACACTTCTTTCGGAAATCAAACTTCATAACTTACAATGGAAAATATTATGGGAGACTAGGAACATGATTTCTTAATAACTTCAGAAATTTGTTTCTATCATTACAATTTCTCAGAGCTATTTGGATTAAATTCCAAACTTTGGGACCAGTATGACGCAAACTAAATGCCGCTTGCACCGTTGGCCTAATTTCAAAAGAGAAATCAGAACTATGAGATGTTGGGTAATTGTGGAATTGTGAATTTGTCAGGAATAATCTTGGGAAATTTAGTAAAAGTTGTCCAAAAACATAATTGTGGCAAATATTAGAAATGGCAATAAAATGATGTTAATGAACAGAGAAGAAACCAGAAGATCCATAAAGATGGGTAACTGAGGATCTATTACTAACATTAAACATTAATCTAAGGGCTTTATTTTGTAGTGTTTGAAGAGGTTTAAACGTTGAAGGAAAAGTAGATGCCCAAACAGAAACACAATAAAGAAAATATGGATTAACAAAAGAACCTCAACTTAGTTTCAACTCAACTTAGTTTTAAGTATATACTTATACGAACCTTTATTAAAGTTCTAAAGAGTTTGCCTTTATTTTAATGTTTTAGGATTTAATTTAAGTCCAAAACTTAAATTAATAATTTTTGCACTTCTCCTACATTTACTTTCTATTATACAAATCCCCTTAAAAAACAACAATGTTGTAAAAACCACCCCGCTTTGCAAAAAATCAAACCCAAAAATCCAATACAGACAGCCAAAAAAGTAATGATATCAAGTTCTTTGCCTTAGTGTCATAGCAATACTAAAAAACAAATTTTTGACAGTAAAAAGAAGTAATTATTTTGCTTTTCAGCCCTGTTGCGACAACATAATCCTGAAATATCATTTCAACAGCCTAAAGAAGTTAGGATTTTAAATTCCCCTCTTTGTTATTACGAAATGAAGGTTTTCGCCTCCCAGTTGGCTTTTGTGGTAGTACAGACAGATTCCCTTGATACACCTAAATTTAATTAAAGACTTTTTGCCGGTATGCAACATTAGTAAAATCTAATAGAGACTGCACAGAGTAACTGAAACCCTGTTTCAAACTTGTTTCCAAAAAGAAACAGTTTTAATAATTAAAAACTTATTAAAAACTCAACTATTAAAATCCAATAACAAAGAAAAACTCGTCCCAACCCAAACCGGAGCTAGTGGTCCCAACCACAAATCCACAACCATGTCAGGGGGGCAACCCCTGAATCCGCCCCTGCTCAGGGACTGCTGTTAAATAATCAAGATCTCTCCTAAACATAGTCTACATATTTCTTATATGATGTAAGATGTTTAATCACCATAGAAATTGACTTTTAAGAGTTTTTGAAGTCTCTGATAACTAATATGAGGTAAAAATTGTGATATTGTTGTTCTGAAAAATTAGTGTTGGAACTCAAAAAATTCAGTTCCACCACATTTCCTAGTCATGAGGGTGTACACTATAATGAAATTGCTGATTTGTTGGTAAATTCTACAATGGATACACCCATTTGTATCAACGCTAGATCTCTCACTCTACATGGCACAACATGAATGGTTCCTACCTCCTATTTTCATCCTCCCCTAGCGGAAAACTAGTGTTCTTTATTTCAGAATAAAGAGTAACTCTCTGATTTTCAGAAAGGAAGAATATGCATGAATAAAAGGGACAACCCAAACTGGAGATTTTGTTTAAAAGTGGCAGAGACTTTACTACACATAATTTTTGAATGCAACACCACTGTTTACCTGACAGCAAATATCAAACGTACATTTAAAAAACTAAAAACAAACAAAGATATCAACAAGCTATTTAAAGCCAATTATAATGTAGGAGATGAAAGGTACCTGTACAAAAGTATTCTTGATTTTCCCATGGATAACAATATTGTTTGAGTCAGTTTAACCATAGAGTCCTGCACTGCAGAAAAGAGTGAATAGGAAGAGCCATATTGGTACCAGTCAGCCTATAGGCCTTAAATTGCTGGGAACAGGTACCTTGAGCACTTGTACTTCCATCAAACCATCTGACTCTCTTGTTCCTTTATTCCCCTTTTTTGTGCTATTGCGTTTGTTATATGTCAACCAAGAGTATTATATTCCTTAATAATTGTATTGCAAAAAAAATTATGTATAAGATTGCATTGATGTTGAAGGCAAAAAAGAGCCTTTTTGTTTAATAATTATTTTGAATGTATTTATGATTGTATTGATTTTTGATTTATTAGTTGTGTATCTAGAAGAAACCTCCTAGAAGCCGAAATCATTCTTTTATAGATTCCAGGTGTTGTTTTTCAAAAGAAGAAGAAGAAGGGATTATTTAGGGAGTGAACTTAAATTTTATCAACTATTGTCAAGTCAGTGGTGATATCCAAGATAGACTCTGGATCATTTATATATGGATCAGCTAAGAAATGTCTCCTGAACAAACTTGAAACTATGCTTCTTGCAATCTTAAGAAGGGCCCATGGTGGCCTAAAATCTACTCCTATTGCAGCTATGTATTGTGAAGCAGGGATCCAGTCCCTTCACTCCAGAAGAAAATATCTCCTTGCAAGATATTTTGCACAGAAAATAAGACTCAGGAACCACATTATCTACAAAGAAATTATTAGCCACCACAACCCTGACATCCGCTTTAAACCAACAGAGATGTATTCTTTCCAGAGATTCCTTTGCCTTCCAGGCATGGAAGACTTCATGGAGAATGGCAGGCTGACTGTCAATTTGGATGATGATTTGTCTAGTACCTCCGCAGGAATTAAGTATTTGATTATTCATAAGATCACCATGAAAAAAAGGAGGGCCTCCCCCAAGTACTGTTGAAAATCATATTCCTGGGAAAGTTGGCAGAATATCAGGAATACATTCAAGTTTACACAGTTAGCTCAAAGACAGAAACAAAATACAGTTGTGCAGTAGTTATACCCTCCCAGAGCCCGTCTCTTTCCTACCGTTTACCCTCTAACCTGACAATTTTCTCTGCAGAGCTTATGGCAATTAAGTTTTCACTTCAAGCCATATCAAGCCAAACAGAGAGCAAACATCAGAAGTATATTGTCTGCATTGATTCACTTTCAGCTCTGGATTACCTCTCACACCTGGAACACCAAGCAAGAAATGTTGCCATTGAAATTGAAAATTTGGTTACTCAACTTGCAAAAAAGGGTATATCTGTGGTATAACAGGAAACGAATTAGCAGATCAGGCTGCAAAACAAGCCTCCCAACTAGGCCTGATCACTCAAACCCCTATTATTGGTCCTGAATTTCTTTCTTCAATCAGCTCAAAAATTTTGGAAAAAAAAGAGGCTTGGCTCCATTCTTCCCATACTCAGCTCCTCAATCTCTATGATTATAAGCAGCCTTCAAAAGAAATGTACCTCACTTCTCGCATCCTTTCTACCTGCCTATTTCGTCTTAGATGTGGCCATGCAAAGACAAAATCAACACTATTTCAGTGGGAAATGGCTCCATCCCCCAAGTGTGACACATGTGGAGTGTATGAAGATATACATCACATCATCTTTAACTGTAGAAATTATGAAAAAGAGAGAGAAGTACTAAGAAATTGCTGTGAGAAGGCATTTAATGTATTCACAATGTGTTCTGTTCTGGGACACCACACGTCTCCTCCATGGGCTAGACAACTAAGCACAAATCTCTTAGGTAGATTTGTTAAGACTACTGGTTTGGTTCATTCCCTATATTTTTTTTTTTCACCTATTTAATAGGAATTTTAGAATTACCCTATTTATCATTTTAGATATATTTTATCGGCATTTGGTTGTATGATATTGGTTATAATGTGTAAAAATTGTATTTCTTATTATTATTGTGTTGTACATGTATTTTAATTGCTGTTTGACAATGCATAGTTGCAGTATTTTGATTCCTGTTTTTCAATGCAGGCAGTTGCTGCAGGCGAATAACCCCCCTCCGTTAGCAAATCAAGTGATACTGGTTTGGTTCAGTGAATACTGACTGAAGTGACCCAAGCAAGCTAGTGACTATAGAAGGCACAGAACAATTGAGTGATACGAACACATATGACCTATTGGACGAACGCGTCAAACCCCAAACAACAACAACTTAAATTTTACATTTTATGTTTGATTTGAACCAAAGTTGGTGTTCAAGTGTTCCCAATATCCTAATTATGAGTATTATGTTAAGATAACGTATTTTATGCATTTTAAAACAACACATAACTTATAACTTAAAACATATAACTTAAACCATAGTCAGTGCAGTAGGATTGACTTATCAAAGCATAATGTAGAGCATTATTGTGAGTTTTATTGCTGTTGCTCCCCTAAAAAATATAGAACACATGATCATAGAAAGTCAGATAAGGGTTCATCCAATCTAACTTCCAAGATCTAGTGTTTTTGAAAGTTTAGTTCATTTTTGAGGAAATTTAGCTTAGTGAAAAGCATCTATGTGTATAGAGTATGTTGTTCCTACGGAAAATTTTATTTTAGCAGAAAAAAATCACATTTAGAAGATTGACATGAGGTACACATAACAGTGTTGTTTGTAACAAAATTGGTTACAATTTGGCAGCAAAACAGAAAAATTATAGCTGGCACACTGAGTAAGAAGTTTCCATGATATTGATATATTTATTTAACAACAACACCAATCTATATACAAAAATCAATATGATTCACCCAAAACCAAACAGCCGATGTGGGGCGAATAAAATAAAAAATAATAATCATAATACTATGGGGGCAGCAACTACATACCATGTCCTTACTGTGAGGTCACACTCACCTACCAACAGTTACAACAGTTTAAATCAAATCTCCGCTAAGCAATCAAAACTAAAATCCATACTTGCCTAATATTTTTTCTTCAATTTTTCTTTAAATTACTACTGCTACTACTACTACTACTACTACTACTAATACTACTACTACTACTGCTACTACTAATAACTCACTGCAGCACCAAGCCGCCTTAGGCCAATACAGCTACGCACGCTCCTCCTCCAACCTAATCTATTTAAAGCCTCCCTCTTTACACCCTCCCAGGAAGTTCCCATTTCCTTTAAATCTTTATTTATGATATCCTCCCAGACAAGGACGACCTGCTTTCCGTGTAGCCCCAGACGGTTGGCCAAAAAGGACAATCTTCGGTAATCCGTCATCCTTCATCCGTAGAACGTGACCTAGCCATCTCAACCTTTCTTTCATTATAGCCCTAGAAAGCGGGATTGAACCACACTTTTCGTACAACCTACTGTTTGAAATACAGTCAGTCAGCTGGGTACCCAGAACAATCCGTAGGCAATTTCTCTGGAAAACATCTAGTAAATTTTCATCTGCTTTTCGGAGTGCCCATGCTTCAGAGCCATATTTGACCACTGTCATCACTGTAGCTTCCAATATTCTAATCTTGGTTTGTAGAATTATCTTTCTATTCTTCCAAACTTTTTTTAACTGTAAAAAAACACCCTGAGCCTTAGCTATTCTACTATTAACATCTTCACGGCTCCGACCATCTTTACTAATAATACTACCAAGGTAACTGAAGCTCCTAACCTGATCAATCTTTTCGTTACTTAATGTCACCTGTTCATCTTCACTTATTCCTAGACTTAGTCTTCTTAACATTAATTTTCAAGCCTATTTTAGCACCCTGAACTCGCAAAACCTCCAAAAATTCATTCATTTTGCTCACACTTTCATCTAATATGCTTAAATCATCAGCATAATCTAAGTCCAAGAGCGTTCTTCCTCCCCATTTGATTCCATGGTCTCAATTTGCCTTTTCTGTGCTCCTTAAGACGAAGTCCATCAAAATGATCCATAGAAAGGGGGATAGAACACAACCCTGCTTAACTCCTGATTTAATACAAAACCAGTTGCTAACCTCATTTCCTACCTTAACCGCAGCAGTATTATTCTCGTACATAGCACAAATCACTTTAATGTATTTTTCTGGTATACCATATAACGATAAGACCTTTGGTAACGCTCTTCTATCAACAGAATCGAAAGCTTGCTCATAATCGATAAAACTGAGGACCAAAGGTGTTTGTTTGACAACGAAGGGACTTCTCAATTATTAACCTAAGAGTGAAAACATGGTCGACACATCCTCTACCTTTTCTAAAACCGCATTGTTCTTCCCTTAAAACTTTGTCTACAGCACGTCTCAGTCTAAAAAGTATCATATTACTCAGTAACTTGCTACCTACAGAGACCAGACTAATGCCTCGATAATTACGACACTCACTCTTGTCGCCTTTCTTATACAGTTAACACTAAAATTCCCTATTTCCTTCATTTGATGAGAGAGAGAATAGGGATAATGGGCTAAAATAAGAATCTACTATTGATCTCTATATTTGGACGGGGTTGGAGATGTTGTTAAACGAGTAGATTTAGATGCGTTGCTTAAGAAAACTAATGCCTTTATTAGTTTTATAAAGACAATCAGATGACAAAAATAGTAAAGATCAGCCAGGAATTAGCATTAAACAATTACAGTACCATGACAACCTCACAATCAGATTCTTTTGTTCTACTCCTGTACAAAACAATTCTTTAGTTGTCTTCTTCTTAAATGCAGATTAAACCACTTAAACATTCCTGGTTGTAGTGATTTCAGGCAACTGGACCAGTGTGGTAGCCAAAATTTCATTTTTTTTGTGGGAGGAGGCTTTGGCAAAGATGGTCATATTTTAGCCATGGTAGATTTGAAAAGTACATTTTCCGCATGGTTTAGTCGAAAATAAGATAGGTCTAGTTCAGAGAAGCAAAACTTGTATATGGATAGAGGAGAGGTCAATAGTAAGAAATGAGAAGAACGAAATTAATGTTTTATTTTTCCTCTTGAATTTTTTTCTTGTTTTACATAACATTTAGGGGCCCTGGTTGTATGTAAATGTGCTTTATTTTTTGCCATAGTGTGGATACTTCCTTACTGAGCTTTCATATTGGTAAATAATCCTTTGTTCTTATAAGTTCTTTTACCTTTCATGTTCTTTGTACTATTATTCTCACATTTATGTTTCAATGAGTTTTTTTTTCCAATTCAGTAGTACATTTACGTTTAATTTTCTTTTGTAGGTATTGATTTCAAGATCAAAACAATTGAATTGAGAGGGTTTAAAATCAAACTTCAGATATGGGATACAGCTGGACAGGAAAGGTTTCATACAATAACAACATCCTATTACCGTGGCGCCATGGGCATTATGCTTGTTTATGACATAACCAATAACAAAACATTTGATAACATTGGAAAATGGATTAGGCAGATTCGCATGGTAAGAGTATGGCTTTATTTTTTTTTTCTTAGAAACTATGTCACACTTTCTTCAAAACATGAGTATGTCTATCTTAAATTTCAACCTGGATAATGACAAATAATTGCTTGGGAGACTTGATTAGTAGCGTACTTAATACTGCCTAAGAATCTAGTTTTTTCCTGATAAGTGCCTTGAGCATTAGGGATAGTAATATATAACTTAAGCATAGTAATATATATGCCACTATCTGTATAAATACACACAAGGAGAATATGGGAGGGGGATTCTCTTCATCTGAACTTGATCCAAATGGTCCCTCCTACATCCCCAGAGACTGAAAAATTTGTAGCCTAAAAATGCGCTTGTTTTCGTATTTGGATACCTACCATCAGTAAAAATCCTTGGGCTTCCTGGCCACATTTTATTGGAAGGAGGGGGAGGGATCAAGCCTTACAAATTTTTCTGACAAAGCCTGATTTTACCAAACTGATCACGTTTGTTGAAAGGGAATTTCATACAATAATGAGCTGAATGGTGATTGTTCATTGAAAGCTCAAAGCAGAGCTTGAGGTATACCATCCACAAAGACAATTTATTTTACGTAACCTCAATAGGCTATTAAGTTAATTTGCTTGATAATAATGAAGGCTTAAGGTTGACAAGGGTCAGACGACCACACCCTGGAAAACAGAGTGGGCCACCATCGATTTAATTGCCTCCTATTATCAATGACCAGTGACTACAGGGTCCTTCCTTATTTTGTTAGACAATTTGATTTGAGGTATTTTAAGTCAGTTTGTTTTTGTTTCACGTATTTCAATTAATCACATGTGTTGACCATAATGTCTACTTCCTCCGTGACCACTAACATGGATATGCAAGGTATCCCGTTTTTGGCGTTCGTGCAGCATCAAAGGTTGTTAGAAATCCTTGGTGGGGTTAAATGGTCCCCTAAGATCTAACCTGGAACTTGGTGGTCTAAACATTCTAAACAGGCCTCTTCTGTAAAAAAAGGCCATTACATTTTTATTTTTGCTTGTAAAACAGAGCCCTGCGGAGTAACTTGTTAAAGCTTTATCAATTAAAGGAGACTGGTTCAGCTATCTCATTTCAGGGTTCTTAGTCTCTCAATTAGAAAAAAAGGTCATTGTTTTTGATGGTACACTTAATTGGAAGAATGTTAAAGATGGGCGTTTCATTGGGACAGATGTTTGGTTGGCATTCGAAAACACTGTTGGATACTTGCATAGAAATACACAAGTGCAGGATAATAATGATATCAACTCTTGTCTATCATCAATTTGAAAGCTATAAAATGTTTGATTACAACCAAGTATTTTACCAAATTCCAGTTTTATGTAGCCATTTTACTGACTTCCGAAAAAATCTTAGCGTATTCAGTGATGAGCATTGCTTGCTGTTCCGGTAAGAATTGAAGGTCACGATCTCATGGTAGAAAAAAAGCTGATGCTATTCCTAGGTTGAGAGGCCAAGTTAGTTAAAAACAAAGCACGGATAATCAAAGCACCTATTTCCCTGTTTTAGTTCAGTTGATAAGTGTTCAATTTTAGTTGTTTGTTAACTTTTTTTTTCTCTTTATTTTTCGACAGATTTGTAAAGGTGTATACATTTAAATAAGCAGTCTGGATGAAATTTTGATTAGGAGATGGTAGATTTGCGTGCTACTTTTACAATTCAGTAAAGATGTTATTAAACACTTCGAAAACCAAACAGCTCCCGAGTCAACGGTAGGGTAGTCACCCATAACTGGTGTAAGAATAAGTATAAATATAAGTAAAAACTGTGAAAAATTAGAATACAACATTTCTGGGGGGGGGGGGGGGGTAGTTTTCGTCCAGATTCGCAAGGTAGAGCTTCGTTCACCTTTTTGGCTCAAAAGAAATGTAAGTAAATGAATGCATTCAATTAAATAGCAACCAAGTCAATGAGTGGGCGCCCCCTCCCCTTGATAGTCAAGATATTGGTATAAAGTAAAGTAAAAACTAAATAAGAATTAAACTGCTACCAAGCCTAAGTGGGGTCATATCCTCTCCACTCTGGACCTGCCAAGGTATCAGCTGTGATTTCCCGTATAACTACAACAATGTTCATCGTTTAACCTATCTGGAATCAAGGAGAAATGGAGGGGGGGGCATTTTCTTTCTAGGGATTTCAGACGACTCCACGCCCAGCCTTTTATTTTTTAGATAGAAATAAACCCAGATTAAATTTCCATCCCCTCCCAGAAAATACTTTGTTTGGTCCTTGCCCTTGCAGCCTTGTTTCTGTCCACCATTGGTCTTTCATTTTTTTTAAGTTGTTCGAAATACGTCATTTTTAAATTTAAACTTTTTTTTAATAGGGAATAATTTACAGGCTTATCCTGTTTACATAATAAAAAATGAGGAGTAATTGTGTTTAACAAATTTGATCTTATGTCACTTTGTTTTGCAACTGAATGGGGAAAGGCGGCTTGTTGTATTACTATTAAATAATGGATGTTTTTCAGTATGCCTCTGAAGATATACAGCTAATGATTATAGGAAACAAATGTGACATGGAAGATTATAGGCTGGTCAGTAAGGATACTGGAGAAAGGGTACGTTTTAACTTTTTTTTTTAATAGGGTATCTAGTCTACCCCGCCATCCATCTCTCTCTCTTCCTTATCCTCTTTCCTGCTCCTCTCTGAGTCATACTTAACTTAAATCTTGAAATTGGAACTTCATGCCAACCACCCTTACTCCTCCCTAAACTATGCTTAACTTTACTCTCAGAGTTCTATAACCCAAAAATCCCTATTTAACTGTATGATGAAACCTTAAAATTTTGTGTATTAAAACCTAATATTAGTTGAACCCTGTTGTTTGAAATTGGGAAATTATACTAATGTAGACTTAAATGTGTGGAAAAGAAAAGAACATGTTGATTCATAGTTGCAGGTTAAGTAACCGTCCAAAGCAAAGTTACGTGATCTGTAATTCAAAAATTGAAATTTCAAATATTGAAACTTCCAGAGTACCTTTTTTGTGGAAAGGTCAAATCAGAAAGTAGGGTTTACAATGGGCGGTTGAAGAGGAGCGACGAGTTGCTCCCTTTGTAGGTAAAAATGCAGGCTTCTGTGCGCTCATAGGCTTGTTGCTTTGCCATCACATTTTATGAAATAAACTAAGTCAGTCAACAATTTCTTCTGTTTTTGCATACTTCATAAAATTTTTTAGAAGGAGAAGCAGGACAGCCCTCGACACCTCTCACTTCCCATCATTTGTATCTATAGAAATAACAATGCTAGTATAATTAGGCACGTATGTTTTCCCCTGTCTCTTATTTGTTTTTTATGTCTCTTAATAATTTTTATGTCTCTTAATAATTTTTATTAACTTATATTCTCTATCTGTATGTCACTCACAATTATGATATGTTTTCTTTATGCTTGCGTGCTGATTGGTGTCTTGTATGCTGTCAGAATCACTTATTTATTCAGTAAGAAAGTTCCTTCTTGCTACTTTTTTTCCATTCTAATCAGCCTTCTTATGTTCTACAACAGTGGGTTCAACAATTCATCCTTGGGGAAAAAAGAGACGTGTTAGTGCCACTCATGCAGAAACGTGATTTTCTTGGTTTTTGTAAACTGTAAACATCCAGTGGAGGGTCTTCGAAATTGCGATTCCATTGATGTTTTTTTTTTTTTTTTTTTTTTTTTTTTTTTTTTTTTTTTTTTTTTTTTTTTTTTTTTTTTTTTTTTTTTTTTTTTCTTTTTTTTTTTGAGGGGTTTCGGAGTCTTTATCAAAAATTTCAAGGATCTGTTTTCACAATTATAAATTGTTGTTCAAGCAAATTTGAATATTCTTGTTTTAATAGTGTTACATGCAAAACTTTTATCGCGAGAGTTTCTTGAAAAACCTTTTTTTTTCTTTTTTTGCTGTGTTCGCTGTGTTCGCTCTATAAGAAGTGTTTTTTTTTTGGGCTGTGTTCGCTCTATAAGAAGTTACACTTACTGCTGCAATCATGATTAAGCTTTATGGTTAAAAAAAATGGGAATTAGTATATCTCTAATTTTGCCCTTCTGAATGTGCTAATACTAAAATACATCGATCCAAACGGGTTCATCCCTCTACTGATCATTGTTTTTTGTTTTTTTTTACAAAGTTGCTCTTACAGAAGCAATGAGCGATGTTGAAATTTAAAATGAACAAAAATTATATAAATTATGTAGGATATATGTAAAAAAAAAACTAGCTCAAATAAATTTGGCTCGAGAATTCTAAAAACTTACGCTTTACTGAAAACACAAAACAGAAGCAAAACAACAGTATGTTCTCTTAGGAGCAGAAAATTCCACAACTAACCTTGAAAACGTATCATTTCAGAGGTCTCCCCTGCTATGATATCGATAACTTTCAGTATACGATTATAATTCTCTAAAACATTCCATCAAGATCAGTTTTCAGTAAAGTGCTATTTTTCGGAATTATGTATATATATTTACATTAAGTTGTTTCTTTTTAGTCTTTTTTAAATGCGAGCAATAAACCTTAGAGACAGATCTTTCTCTAGATCTAAGTGACAAAGCTAAATAAGTCAACATGAGTTTTTGTGAAAATACGGCCTTAAATACAGTTTTACTTCTTACCTCCATCAAAGGGGTACAACTTTCATACAAGATAGGCATAGCTTTGTCACAAGCGTAAAGAGTCTGAGCTATCATCAGTATCTTTGAGAACCGGCAGATAGAAATTAAATTAATTTGATGAAAATAAGAATAAATAATTCTAGTTATTCTTCAGTTTTGTTTTTCAACGCGCATTTTTTTAAGGAGTATACCAGAGGGGGAACTGTAAACCTCCAGTAGGCATTTTGACAGGGGATTACAATGATACCATTATTATACTTCCCAGTCTTTCCACTCTAGAAATGGCACCAAAACTGCCATTTGTGGTCCCATATGGCACTTCACTATGGAGGCGTCGCGACAAATTAAAAAACATGTAGATATGAGCATTAGTTTTTAAATGAGTCATTAAACAACTTGACGATCCTGGGGTAGCCTGCTAGCCCTGGCAAAAAAAAGAAGACATCATTTCTGTATATGCTAAAAAAAGATGTTTTTCTTTGTTTTTCAAATTGAGGTGCTCAAAGCTTCCGTTTTAGACCGTTAAAAGTTGATTGGCTATCCTAGAATTGGTAGTTACCGACATTTCAGCCTCTTAGGGCAAAAATTGATATTTCGTGACGCAAAAATAGATAAAAATCACACTTTACCGTGATGCGATCAAGGCATTAGATATTGCAATTTCCATTCAAATAAGCCGCCTCCCAACATTCACCAACCACTGTTTCAATACGATCATCCATTGAAAAAAAAAACAGGAAAAAAGACACGTCAGTGCTACATGGAAATAGAAGTGATTTTCCTTGTTGTTCAAGGTGGGATGCTCTAATTCCCAAGTTTAGGATTTTTGACGATGGTGATTCCAATGTTGCATTTTGTATTTTGATATGATACTATTTTGAGGGGTCTCAAACCCTTTTTCAAGATACTCGAGAATTTGTTTTCGTAATAAGCTTTTACTTTTAAGTTATAACTATATATTAGGTATCATTCCTGAATCGCCTTTTAATGAAAATTGTTTCTCATTAGACAATATTTTTCAAAACTTGTTTTTAAACTTTCGGTTACTATGGGCTGTTGTTTGCTCTTTACTAGATTGCAGCTATTGTTACAACTATGATGATTTGGCAATAACCAAAAATTGCATTTGAATGACTGAAGGTACACGTGACTGTCTTTCCACTGAGATCCAGTGGGTGGTAGGGCTGAGATTCAGGTTCATATTCTTTCATATTTATTTTAAAACAAAACCAAACTATATTGACAAAAAGAAAAAAAATCAAAAGAATATTTGACTCTAATATATCTCGATTAGGAAGAAGAAGAAACAAATATCTTTTAAGCGCTTTTAGATATGTCTGAAGTTATAAAGATCCTTTCATGCTGACCTTTATGCAAGATAATGAAAGGCCCATCATTATTGTATTAAGTTTAAAAAGATTTTCAAAGAAAGTAAAGAGGGATACTAAAACCCAAACTGACCGCAAATAAGGTCATGTGATAAGCCAAAATTAAAACGCACAGGAGTTACTATGAATAAATAAATGAGCCCTTAAAGGAACAGAAATTAGAATGAATAATTGCGGTAAATTTGAAACGAGCAGAAATTACCACAAATGGAAGTAAGATAACGCCTCCTTAGAAACCATTAAAGCTATTGTGTCATTTGTCCTCGTGAAAAAGATGTTTTTCAAAATGTGAGTTTTCTTTAGATTTATCAAAACATCAAAAAAAGGAAGAAAATACAATACTGATCAAGGTTACAGGAAGTTAAAAAAATATGTCTTAGAATAAATACATTTATTACTTCCAATCTACTTTGCTGTTGTAAAAGGTTCCTTTTCTTTCTCAAGCTTTTCTTTTTATTCTATTTCATTAAAAAGTATAGGAAACCTTAGCCTAAATAAAACTATTGAAATGAACGTTGATTATTGAAATATAGTGATATATAAAAATAAAAATTACTAAAAGTTTACTAATTTTTAGTTTTCCAATTTTTCAATGAAAAAGGAAAAACTGTTTAAAGGATATTTTGATTTCAGTAAGTGCAAGTGATCCTTTAGCTTTTTGAGAGTTTACAAGGGTGGTAGTGCCTCTCGCGGTTGTTGGGATTAAACAAGTATGGGAAAAGAAACATTGTCAGCCGTATTCAGGAATTTTATATTTGCTCTGAATTTTCGAAATGTTTGCGCCTCCGGTATTTTTACTTTCGGGGGGAGGGGTTCATGGTCTCTTCCCTCTCTCTATCCTATTGTTTGTGGATAGCCGTGTCATATCTACTGGTCTAGAATGTTCTATTATTTTCAGATAGCAAAGGAGTACAATACGTTGTTTGTTGAAACCTCTGCCAAGGCCAATATCAATATTGAGAAAGCTTTCACCGATTTAGCAGACGCAATACTGTTAAGTAAGCCTCCAAGTTCCAATGCTGATGTGAATAAAGTTCAAGTAGACACAGGTAGTCAACTTGGAAGCTCAAAGTGTTGTTAAGCTATTCTTTTCAACTTTAATTTCAATGTTCGGATTTTAGTCGTTTCGATTGCATTCAGCTTATCTTTTATTTCCAGTTCATTCCAGTTTGATTGTATGTATCTAAGGTATCTGATGTATCTGAAATAAGGGCTAGGTTAATCTGATAAAATCTTGAACTACCTAATAATGAAAAAAGAAATGTATCTTAGATAAACATATGGCTTCTTTGCCACCCAGAACATCAGACAGAACTCATTTATTAGTGGCATGTAACTTATAGAAAAGGTTCCAGTTGGCAGTATAGTGGCGTTGATTCCAGTGGCTTGCATTATATGGTCCTTTGAACGTTTCTTCGAAGGAAAATCAAGGTTTCTATATGCTGGATGCGCGGAGACAACTTCTGAAGCTTATTGATTGCATTTTCTGTAACTAATGGAAAAATAGGGATTGGAAGAAAAAATGCGGATTGAAAAAATAGGGATAGGGAAAAAAAATGTATTTCTCAGCGGTCCATATGGTGTGACATATTTTCTGAAATTAAGGACTTTGTCTTATCTGAAAAGTTACCACCCTCTACACCTAGTATCACCCTCTACAGAGTTCAAAGTGGCTTTAAATGCTTCAAACCTCATTAATGATGCGCATGTATTTGACAATAGGCTATGTCATTATCAATTTTGCAAACAGAAGCCATAGAAATGCGTCATGAAGTTATGTTGGAAAAAAGGGAGGAAATTTGGTTTTGGCTCCTGCAAATCGTGACCGTCTAATTCAGTCTATGCTTTCGAAATTAGCTTGCTATTTGTAAATTTTTAAAAGTCAGTCTCTAGCTATTAACGTGTCTAGGTCAGGCCTGGATGAATAGATACTTTGATCAGCCTGTTCTTTTAGAAGCAAAAAGTAAATACTACCAATATACTACTACTAGTATTTAATATACTACTACGCCGTAGTGTAGACCTTTGAGGTAGCTTTGATGTTGACCAAAATTTCAAAAAATAAATATATAATGGAGGTCTACAGGGATCGTTTAGTATACCTGAGTAAAAACCTTAAGGTAGTTATAGGAAATTTAGTAAAATTATTAGTTGAGCCTAATATTCGCGTCAAATATTGCAAGTATTGGTGTTGATGAAAGACATTGTAAGTAAATTCAACAAGAGAGTAATTTTAGTAGCCTTTTAAGCCTTAATGTAGTAGTATTCGTAAGAAGTCCCTTGCTACTATGCTTTTGTCGCGCCTAGTTATTAAAGTTTGTGAATTTATATAAAATTTTAATAAAAGAATTCAAGCTTGTCATTATTTCTCTAGTCCAACCTATAAGAGCCATGCTAGGGCAATAAATACAGCTGTTTGTCCAGTTGTTTAGTTCATGCCACTTTGGCTGGCTGCCATGGACTTTGCAATAGGAAAGAGATAACGCGATAAGAAACAACATTGAGCAATCAAAGTCTTCTCTTGAAATTCCCTCCATCCCTTCCTCCTCACAATAAAACAAATGAATTAATAAATTTCAAATCGTTCCATTGGATGAACAAACAGTTAAATATGCAGCAAATGCAAAAACATTTGATTAAATTTTTGTCTGGCCTGCCTAACCTAAGACTGCGTTTCAGTGTGCTCTGGTTACTTATCCGTAAAGATTTATGTTCGCTGGATTCAGCTTTATCATTCTACCAAATTACATTTTTGAAATTTGCTTTGCGTTTTTGTATTGAAAAATACATTGAAAAGAGTAAACTTACCCATTTTTTTGCAAAAATAGTAACGTCAAGCAAACGCCAATAGTAACGTTAAGTGAAAAATTCTTCCCTATTCAGTCTTCAAGAAAAGTCTGAGTAACGTCATAATTATGGTTCTGTAAATGGATGGATCTAAAATCTAAGAATCCAATGATACAAGTATCTTGTTTTTTATTTTGTAATTACTGCTTGTTGTTATTGCTTTATGCTCGTCGTAGAATCGAATGCTTCATAGGCTACATAAATATGAAATATTGTCTTCTGTGTTTTACCATAAAAGCCATAAATTTCTCATGTTGAATGATTGTCATCCAAGTGTGTCAACCAACACGTGGTATTCTGAGTATTTATTTTAAACTAAGTCATTTGCTAGGTTGCGGTTACTGCTATAACTACGATTATACATATGGGAAAGTTAAGATAGATGGCATAAGTAGACCTTGTGACACTGAAACGAACTACATGTCATTTGTTTTCAATAATCTTCTAAGTCGAAGTCGTAATACGCTATTTTCTTTGCAAAATACCGAAGTAGAAACGAATGAATTACTAGAATTGGTGTTTTTTTTTAAACAGAATTTCTTTGGACTATACAGAAAATATTCATGTTTAGGTTTAAAAAGTAATAAATGATAAGTAGCAAAAAGTAATGGAAGATAAGGCTTTAAGTGACACTTCATCATCTGTGAAACAAAATTGAAACTTGAAGTAATGCAAGTTGTAAAAAAGAAGAAGGAAAGTGGCCTAGAAAATCAACATATTCTCACAAACATAGCTGAAAAATGCACTTAAGCCAGAAGGACCCCCGCCCCTTCTTGTATGCATGACCGAAGAAGTATGGTTTTACCGAGGCCACTCCCTCTAGAAACCTAGGAAAACGTGTGTGCTTGAAATTCAGCGTTTTTATCGTTTTTAAAGCTTGCTCTTTGTTATCCACATACAGTAGCAAATCCTTTAGGTTTTTTTCTGTTTGTTTTTGGGATTCAACGTGTACATTAAAAGAGCGACTAAACAACAGGATTTGAGTGATGAAAAATTCAATTTAAAATGAACTTGTGTTTTCTGAGTTTATAAGTATTTACTTTTAATGAACTTGATTCAGATTAAATTCAATATAAAGAGCCTTTGTACATTCCAAAAAGTTGACAACTGTACAAATGCCCAGTTGATTTAGACCCACTAGAAGCCTCAATGGGACACTACCTTGTTTTTGAAAAAAGTCAAATGTTTTTATTTTTTGGGCACAATGACATGAAACATTATAGAAGGAAACATGGTTTTGTTAGTATTTGTAGTTTTTGTGTAAGTTCTGGATTTCGTCCAAACATTTAGAGTTATATCTGCCTTTGTATAATTATATATTTGTATAGCTTTTAACGTAAAATTATTTTGGAGTTTCTGTTTTGCAAACAATGACATTTTAAAATTCGTTAATTTAGCAATAAAATATTATTCCTATTCAGTTTCATTTTATTTTTCCACGAATTTATCAGGAGTGTTGTTTTTAACGTTTTACCCCAAAAGTATATCGTCTAAACCAGTACTTCCTGAACCTTTCCAAATTCTTCTAGGGGGGGGGGGGAGGAGGGTTGGGAGGTTTTTAAGCTTGGAAAGGAAATTTAGGGAGATCTAAAGCTTTGAAACACGGCTGTTTAGTGATAGAAGTGTCTTTCAGAAGTTTGTCTTGTGGATTTTAAATAGGTTTTTCTTTCTAGTGGATTTTTCTCTGACTCTTTTGTAGACTGCAGCAATGTTCACAGGCCGAAATTTATTGTGAAAATAATTTACATTTTCGAACTAGAATAGTTGAGCTGTTTATTCAGTGAGTATGTTGTAGTGAAATGACGGAATCAGTGACCTGATCAAATGTGAGGAAAATAAGTGAAAACAATTTGACAACTTAATTTTATATCAATTAAACAATTTTAAGATCAAATCTTTACACTGATTAATAAGAGGAAAGCAAATCGTGCTCGTCAAGACGCATGAATAACCTTATTTCGTTGCTCATTTTTTCTACCCAACTACGAAGGATGCCATGTTATTCCCTCACGGCGCATCGAGATTTTTCAAATAAATCCGGTAAGCAACAAGGTAAGCAACATACTGAACTTGTTTGGACAAAAGTACCCTGTTACATTAGAGATTGTACAGAATATCACTGAAATTAAGGCTAAGTAGTTCTGGCGGCTTCAATAGCAGAAAATTGGCTGCGGTCAGTTAAAAGGCGGTATATGTAAATGAAAATGTTTAAGAGATGCATGGAACAACAAATGAACGTTTCAATTAATCAAAATGTGATACCTAGTGAGACAAAACCTGTCATAAATATACTAGATTCATGCTCTGCTTGGCAATTATGAGCCCAGGGTTTGATTTCAGCTGCCAAAAGGCTAGGCAACAGGCTTGCTACCTATCCCCATAAAGTCAGTAACAGAAACGTCGATTTAATGCCCTGTGTGCCATCTGTGGCTCTGGAAAATTCTTATCCTTTTACGAGACATAAATTTTTTTGTAAAATATAAGGCAAGTTTTGCCTCTTTGGTTTTTTAATTTCGCTCGAAAGACTTTTTGATCCCATGCACATTTCAGCCATTTATAAAGATAATTTATTTTATTCAGAACCAGTCAATAGAGCGGAAATTCTTTTTTCTTTTCCTCATGCAGTGCTACTGAGAAGTCTAGTATTATATCTCAACTTCCAAGCAGCCGTTTAGTTGATAGTTTTGGTTTGAGTAATAATGTCCTTAAAAAAAATTGGTCAGTTTGTTTCTAATCCCATCTTACACATAACTAACCTCTCTCTTTCTTCTGGTGTCTTTCCTCATTTATTTAAAGTTGCTACTGTTGTACCTTTGCTAAAAAAGGTACTTCATCTCTAATTTCAAACAATAGACCTATTTCTCTTCTTCCCGTCATCTCTAAGGTTGTTGAAAATGTAGTGTATCGTAGACTCTCTTCATTTGTATTTAGTGCTAGTATGACTGCAGGAAATTCTTTCATAACTAACCATCAGTATGGTTTTCGTCCCACTTCCTTTACAATGCGTGTTTTGGGTCTATTTCTTGACTTTTCAAAGGTCTTTGATATGGCTGACCACTCTGTTCTTTTGTCTAAACTATCTTTATTTGGTATGCATGGAGTCCTACTAGGATGGTTAAGGTCTTATCTATCAGGGAGATCTCAGTATGTTTTGGTTTATGATACTTCTTCCGCTATTTTGCCTATATTGAAAGGTGTCCCACATGGCTCTGTGCTTGGACAAGTTTTGTTTTTAATTTACATTAATGATCTTGTTGATGGTCTTCATCCTCACGTTCACCCTGTTCTTTTTGCTGATGACAGTAACTTTTTCATTGCTGCAGTAGACCTGCAATCTGCTACTTCCATAGCTCAAGGTCTTTTTGATAAAGTAAAGGATTGGTGCTGGTCAAATAGTATGGCTCTTAACAGGCGGAAGAGTGCCATTGTCAATTTCAGGACCTCTTACCGAATGAGAGACGTACAGGAGCCAATCACCCGGACTTATAGGAACGATATTATACCACATGCTACTATGGATAAATTTCTTGGTGTGCATCTTGACCGTTTTCTTTCTTTTAAATCGCATATAACTCACACCCGTTCCCTCATCTCCGCCAGTTTTCAATGTTGCACCGGGTGAACTCATTTCTTCCTCCAGATTTTCTGCTTTGTCTGGGGTAGTACTAATAAACCTCTTCTCTGCTCACTTCAAAGAGCCCAAACTAGGATAGTGAAGGCTACTTTTCTCCTCCCTCGGCTTTACCCTTCCTCTGATCTTTATAATGATAGTGGAATAGCTCCGCTGGATCGTATTGTGGGTAAAAGTATTCTTTATTTGGCGCATTCTGCTTTTCTAGGTACACTTCCACCGCCTCTGCAGCAATTTTTTTCACAGACAGGCTCAGGAAGGTACTCTCCTTTTTTACGTAGTTCTTCTCGTAGATTATTTTACTCAAACGATCATCTACAGCAGCCCAGAGGTTACCTAATCTAAAAACCAATTCTATTATGGAACTCCATCCCTCTGAATGTCCCTCCATTTCTTTTTGCAAAGGCAGTTTTTCGTTGGGTCTTTCCAGTTTAGTAATTTCTCTCTCTTTCTCCTTTATTTTTATTTACCCTGTTTTCTCTCTTCCTATTGTTTCTCCTTGTTAGAATTCTTTCTCAACTGATATATCTCTTTCCTATTCTTTTTAAAATTATTTTCAGGAATCTTCTTAACTTTTCAAGTCCTTGTTTATCTTCTTTTTTTTTTGATGTTCTAGTGTCACCTTGGTCTTTCCTGTTTCCCTACTTTCTTGGTTTCTATTTATTTCTATTATTATAATTACTACCAGTTTTTTTTTATTCTATGCTAGTGTTTATTCTCCTTCATCTTTATTTCACATGTATTGTTTGATTTAGAGTATTATTTATGGTTCTTTTAGTGCTTTATTATTGCGTTGCATGCCCCATAAGGTATAGATCTGAATACGGATTGTTTTTCCCATGGACAATTATATATTGCATGTTCAAGAGTCAGTAAACCCGACAATCTATTTATATGCACAGACAATGGGACAGCGAAGAATGTTGTATATTCGCAAGTTTTACGTAGTTAAAAATATATCTATCTATATTCACAGGTGGGACACAACTACAATGGCGCGTAACTAATATGGCGCGTAACGACTTACGCGCGCGGGAGGGCTTGGGGGGGGCGGGGGGTTTGCGAAGCGCCCCCACCAACTAGGTGTTGGGGTGGCGCGAAGCGCCACCCCAACAGCTAGTATATAGATATAAGATAGATAGATAGATAAGTTGTATGTATGTTTGTTTTTTTGTATATTTGTTTGTAAAAAGAGGATTTGCATATGACGTCATTATAACTATATAAGGCTTTGCATATGACGTCATTATAAGATGACGTTACAGACCGGGACACAGGGAATATAAATGACGACCTGGACACTCAAAGAGAAATTACATATCGGGACACCGGGACACATGAGTATAAATGACGACCGGGACACTTAAAGAGAAATTACAGACCGGGACACAAATAACGACCGGGACACCGGGACACAGGGATTATAAATGACAACCGGGACAGAGGGACACAACTACAATGGGGACGCCGGGGGGGCACAGGGGGGATATAAAAATGACGACGGGGACACAGGGAATATTCGATTAGCAATCACCATCAACAAAGCTCAAGGGCAATCATTAGAAAAATGCGGTATATATCTGAATACGGATTGTTTTTCCCATGGACAATTATATGTTGCAGGTTCAAGAGTCGATAAACCTGACAATCTATTTATATGCACAGACAATGGGACAGCGAAGAATGTTGTATATTCGCAAGTTTTACGTAGTTAAAAACATATATATATATATCTATCTATATTCACAGGTGGGACGCAACTACAATGGCGCGTAACTAATACGGCGCGTAACAACTTACGCGCGGGGGGGGGGGGGTTGCGAAGCACCCCCACCAACAGTTAGTTTTAAATAAAATCAATATTACTACAAAATAACTGGATTTAATAATACTAGATAATGAATGTCGTCAGAACCATAGTTACGAGGCATATATGCATAAATAGTAAAAGTTATACTATGATGTTATCTATAATGACGTCACTATGTATGAATAATTTCTGAAACCACCCTGGCTAATCATTACAAGATACAAAATCGTAAAGAAAAGAGGAACGAGGACAATAAACAGTTTGTTTGTTTTTTTCCTACAAGAAATAGCGACTTAATCACCAAATCATTAAGAATATCAATCAAATACTATCCCATTGTTTACTCCGTTAAATTAGCTAGCAAAATTTAAGCGTAAACCATTAGTCCCCTAGCTCACTTCACCTTTGTTTTCAAATGCTGTAGAAATTCAAAATAAGAAACTCCTATTTTTGTCTTATCTTCAACAAGCCGATTGAAGAAGCTGGTCTTCTCGGGCGCCTCATCCCTAAAAACCTGTACAGCTGCTGGATAGCTCTTTTCATTTTGCAACATATCAATGAACTCCCTCAAGTTGTTAGATTCGTGTGTGTTAATGGTGGGAAGTTCGTACATCGTTCCAACTTGTCTAGGATCGTCCACACCAAACACAGCCCTACAATATTGGGGCGGCGATGTCCTTCCAACTAAGATGAAAATATACCTACCAGCATCCATAAGGTATATGCTAGTCGTGTCCACTTTCTCTGAGGACAGCTGCAATCTCGAAGGGTCGATCTCTTCATCGAGTGTATGGATAGCATAAAGATCCGGATAAATGTGCTGAATTAACTCGGGAAGAGGAAGAGTTTCCATTTCGGACCAGTCGAACACTTTTTGGTCAAGTTCTGTGGCCTGATCACAAAAGGCAACCGTTTTTAATAGAGCCAATATATACAATGGAAGTAGGCTTAAGGTGGGAGGAGCCAAAAGTTGGCCACTCTGGACGTTTTGCAGCGCTTTATAGGCGGACAGTGGATCAACTGCTGCGTTGACAAAGGCCTCTCTTACATCACTTATTAATGCAGCCTTATTGATGAGCCTGTTTACAGCTATCTTTGCAAGAAGGCCAACAATACACTGTTGATCAGCGCTACTAATCACATCACTGACTTTTGCCGTAAGAGGCAAACTTATTGTGTGTACCCGTATTCTCCGCTCTCCCTTTGAAGAGGTGTATAAAACAGCTGCTTGGAAGCACACATTATTTCTCTCAGCCATTGAATCACTTATGGTAAACGTTACGCCAAACCCAGCATCTGGATTGACGTTGGCTAATGCAATTAAATCAGCTGATCGGATAAACATGTTCCCGTGAAAAGTGTCAATGGAGAGGCCCGTGGTGCATCGGATTCTCATCACTGCATCAAAACCAATCTTCCTAGTAAGATACCTTCTAAGGGTTGATTCAAATCTTTTTAGTTCTAACTCATTCCTATCAGCATTAAAATTGGGAAATTTATAGATACTTCCTGATGAGAATTTGGCAACACACCCGACAGTGGCAATATCTTGAAATTCTTGGCCAATAAAAAACAAATCGGTGGCTATATGTTGACCAATATTGTCAAGGGCCATCTTCTTATAAAAGTCAATAGCAGGTAAACGAAGCCCTGATGATTTTCTTGGTCGTTCTTTCAGTGCACCGGGTCCAATTGTAGGCAGGGAATTTAAGAATGCAGATATTCGTCCTCCAGTTGGCCAAGCCAGTTTGGAAGCGGCTTGAAGTGCAGAGCCTAGACAACTCCCTGTGTTCTCGTGCATTCCTTCTGCAGTCATCAAATCGGGTAGAGCTTCGAGAAATTTTCGTATTAAATCTCCGCAGGCAGACCTCTTTGCCAGTAAACCCTCAGCTTTTGGTATGAAAATTTCATCAATATCAGACAAGGGGATCAATTTTGGTTTTGTTGCTCCCTCATCCAAGACAACAAAGTTGATTGATGAGCTAAATGTAAGAAATGCAAATTGAGCTCGTGCATCACCTGGTATCCTGTCAAATTCTTCCAATAAAATCTTTGAAAACACTTTCAAATAACCAGAGCATATAGATGCCCTTGAAGTCTCCAACACAAAAACATATGTTGCAGGGGGTGGAGCTCTGGTCATATATTCACAAGGAGCAATATACTCAATAGTGGAATTTTGTGCTTCTGGTCTTCTGGATGGGTGACTCAAGTACTGCTTTGTTCCAGGGTCATATAAAAAATCCTCAGGGAATTCATTGACCTTAAAACAGATATTACATATCCAGCGTCTCTGATCAATGAAATAAACAAAAGGATTTATATAAGTAAAACAGCATTTACACCTGGTAATGCTTGTTGTGGTCACAACTGGCAGTTGTTGTAAGTCTTTAAATGGATGTATTAAAATGCCTAAAGGGAGTCTAGCCTTTTCCAATATAGACTGTGTCTCTGGAATTTTCCTTAGTGTACATCTCATTATGTCACTACTACAGTTTAGTTGATTCAAATGCTCTTTTTGCAAATTAATAGCTGGTAGAATTACTCCCTCTGGTGGCAAAACATCACGAATAGTAAGTAAGTCTATAGCTTCAGTCCCCTTAAGTCTATTAAAACCACTTTGAGTTATGCTCATCTGATTAAACTGGGCGTTCAAAGAGTTTTGGTAAGTATGTTGCATTAAAGCATAATTTTGGGGATGTTGCTGACCAGATGGCTGGATGGTTTTCATCATATTAGCTTGCATTGGACCTTGAAAACTATTCACACCTGGTTGCATATCTACAACTCCATTCATCACGGGAGGTTTTGAAATAGAAGGTGGTTGTTGTGGTACTGGAAATTGCCTCTGTGACAGGTTTAGTTGATTAGATATTGCACCAGGTTGCCTTGACATAGAAGGTGGGACAGAAGGAGCGTTTTGGACTAAATTATTGTGTGGGGGCCTTTGAGGTATAGGAAAAGGTCTTTCAGCAAAAGAAGGTTGTGCTTGCTTCAATGATGGAGAATTTGCAAGGGGAGCAGCAACAGATGATGATAAAGGTTGAGCCAATCTTTGAGTTAGAATTCCTGGTGATTTGGAAGGTAAGCCATTATAGATTGGTACAGGAGGTGTCAATGTAGGTTGAAGCATTTCTTGAATTGGTACTCCTTGTGGTCTAGTAGGTAATCCATTATAAGTTGGTAGAGAAGGTAAAGGACTTCGTAGGGGGACTTGTTGATTAATGCTACTATGAGTACTGGATAATATCTGTGTTGGACTATTCTGGAGATGTTGCCCATTAGGTGGTCTAAACATTCCAACTTGGGTTAGAGGTGAATGTAAAAATGACTGAACTCTTCCTTGGGGGGAATTTGGGTTAAATTTCTTTTGTGGAGAAGAAGCATTTTGGTCTGCAGCCTGATCATTTTTCTGTCCATTTCCATTTGAAAATTGCATACTGAAGGTTGATACCTTGCATCAGAAAATAAAATACTTTGCTTTATTTCAGAAAATTTTTGTGACAGTGTGACAAAAACAAAAAATTGTTTTTGTATGAAATATTGGTTTAAACTAGCCTATTAGTTATGTCTTCTTTTCTAATATTTTTGCATAATTTCAATTTTTTTCACTGGCTGTTTATTGTCCTCGTTCTTCTTTTCTTTGCGATTTTGTGTTTTGGCACTATGTATGACGTTATAGATAGATACATGTTTCTTTGCAACAAGAATTAAACCATATAAACAAACAGCGCAAATGCATAATGGCATACTTAAGCGCGTAGTATATCACTTTATCAAAACAAAAGAAAACCGTCACCACTTCAGCTTAAACTGATGTGCACTTCTTATGGAACCCAAACTTTAATACTCACAACGAAAACTATTACGGAAGACTAGGAACATGATTTCTTAATGACTTAAGAAATTGGTTTCTATCATTACAATTTCTCACAGCTATTGGGATTAAATTCCAAACTTTTGGACCAATATGACGCAAACTAAATCCCGATCGCACCGTTGGCCTAATTTCAAAAGAGAAATCAGAACTATGAGATGCTGGGTAATTGTGGAATTGTGAATTTGTCGGGAATATTCTAGGGAAATTTAGTGAAAGTTGTCCAAAAACATAATTGAGGCAAATATTAGAAATGCCAATAAAATGATGTTGATGAACAGAGAAGAAACCAGAAGATCCATAAAGATGGCTAACTGAGGATATATTATTAATATTAAAAATTAATCTAGGGACTTTATTTTGTAGAATTTGGAGAGGTTTAAACGTTGAAGGAAAAGTTGATGCCCAAACAGAAACACAATAAAGAAAATATGGATTAACAAAAGAAAAGTATATTGTCTTTAAAATGTCCCCTGGGAAAAAAATGGCGTAAACGAGAAAGAATACCAATATTTCTTAAGATTTTTAGAGACATTGTTTTCAATGTTCAAGGAAAGACAGATTTTCATCCAAAATATTTAAACTGACCAACACGTTTTAGTTCCCTATCATTCAGATAAAGGGAAAACTGTTAGGTTTTCTGAGAACCAGATCGAGAAAACAGTATATATTGACATTTCTTCTCATTTAACAAAAGTAAATTTCTGGCGTACCAATCCCCTGCAGATAAAAGTGTGTTATCTATCTTCTATCTATATAAATAAAAATGTACTGTCCGTCTGTTACACTATCTTCTATAAAAAAAGGAAAAAAAAACTGAAAATAAAAGAAAACTAAAAAAAGGAAAAAAAAACTAAAAAAACCATTTTCTATAAAAAAGGAAAACAACTGAGAAAAAGGAAAAAACTAAAAAAAAAACTAAAAAAGGAAAAGAACTAAAAAAATAATACAAAAAAAAAGAAAAAAAAAGAAAGATTAAAAAAAATAAACTAAAAAAAAGAAAAATCTAGAAATAAAAAAAAAAGAAAAAAAAAAAAAAAAAAGGGAAAACTAAAAAATATTAAAAGCTAAAAAGAAAACTTAAAAAAATAGAAAACTTAAAAAAACTAAAAAGAAAATAAAAAAAATACAAAAACTAAAAGAAAACTAAAAAAAGGAAAAAAACTAAAAAAGAAAGAAAAATTAAAAAAGGAAGAAACTAAAAAAAGAAAAAACTGAAAATGAAAACAAAGAGAAAAAACTAAAAAAGAAAAAAAAAACTAAAAATAGAAAAAAAAACTAAAAAAGAAAAAAACTGAAAAAAAGGATGGGAGGTAGGATCGGAACCTTGGTTTGATACGATCATCCTCGGGGGAAACAAAAACAAAAAAACACATCCATGATCTTTAAATAACGACGAAGACCATGCATTTCCATCGTAAAAACAACAAACTTGGGATTCTTTTAATTTTTCTATTTCAGTTCTGAAGATCTCACTTTATCGTAAGTTTTATTTCATTTATATACGTGGCTTGCTTTGGAGGGCTCTTGGATATAGAGCCGAAATATTTCTAAGGTCAAAACAAATTCCACTGTCTTAGGTAAATTCCCTGTTGATTTACTTCCTCTCCTCCGCCATGGTCCTAGAAACTTCGGAGGACGTTCATTCAATCAGAAATCGACAGTTCTAGTCCTTTTTTATGAGTCGAAAGTGATTGGAGACAAACCACTTCCTGTCCTAAAACTATTTTTAAAATCTGTTCCTTTTCCTACCCCTTATGACATCTGATCGACATTTTGAGGTACCTATTTTGTATTTTCTCTTTGGCTGCTCAATTTTGTGTGTGGGGGATTTTCCAGGGGGATAAACGCTGCCTTTCCTTTTTGACAACCTGTACACACATAGCGTGTTTTGATTTAATTCAGCCCTCCGCTCAAAATTCCTTGAAAGCTTCACCCGAGCTTTCATGCTCCTTTTTCCCAATGACAAATACTATATGCAAACAATTGGCAAATTGCAAAACTTGCAGCCCTTTCCCCAGGGACTTAAGGGTATCATGTTATCCCCAGAGCCAAAATTTTTTGGACATTTTAACCATGATGAACAAAATGGTTATCTCGGATTTGATCGGATATCTCTGGCGAAAAATGGGTGTGGGGTGTGGCTGCCCTGCAATCACTTTTGAAAGAGCATTAGAACTTTCAATTTCTAATTGAATGAGCCCTTCTGAAGTTTCTAAAAACTCTTTCCACGCAAAGTGCCTTGGCAAAAAAAAAATACACAGAGTCCACTTCGCTCCTTACTTGCCTATGAAAGTGCCTTTAAATACCAACCGGTAATTTTATCGTTATAATTTTAGTGCATACAAGAGGGTCAGATGCCAAACTTATTAATTCTTAAAAAAAAAACTAAAAAAAACTGGTTAGTTTGGACTACAATGTGCAATCATATGGAAGAAATGTGCCATTGTTTATATTTTTCGAAATTTCCATAAATCTGCTTTTACAATAAATTTTTACCATTAAGAAAGATCAAAATAACAATTACCATTCCTGTGTCAGCGTCGTATAGCAATTCTTCATAATTTGACAGTTATTTAAGGGCGCCCTTTTAAATTTTAGGTTACTGTGGGCTAGAGTTCGTTCTGTACAAGGTTGCGTCTGACGTATCAACCATGATTTACTTCTGCAGTTGTATCGTGAGAACATGTACAAGCAGGTTTTAGCATGAAGCAAGTCAAGGGGGCTCCATTCAATGTCCGGAATGTAAATGATTATTGAGAGATGTCAAGCAATTCATAAAAATAAACGTACTAGCAATGAAAATAATAATAATAAAGCATAATCTCCAATTGACAATAGACAAAAGTGTATAAATGCAACTCCAATTTACCATCAGAAAATAAAACTAAAAATGAAAAAAGTACAAAGGCAGTAAAACTAGCGTCTTCCTCCTTTTTTCTTTTTAGAAGGTGGTTGTGGCTTTGATACAGATATTTGTTCCGGAGCAGCCGACGGTCCCTGTCTTGACTTAAGTTGAGGTATTTTTCCACCAAGATACAGCAATATAGAATCTCCTAAAATTAAAAAAATGTTATTCAGAAAAAATTGAGCTGATCTTACCAAGAGGGTAGATCTCTCAAAGCCGAGAAACAAGCTAAGAGAGTCTACTCGGAAAAGTTTCTCAAATTATCTATTGTGGTTGGGAAAAACGCAACTTTTTAAAGCAGTAAATAATTTTTACATAGAAGAATTATGCAAAAGAGACGAAAGTAAAGGGGAGAAATATGACACGTTACCTGAAAATATTTATCAGATGATCTAACTTAACTGGCAAAGGAAAATTAAAACAATTTTGCATCATTAAATCTTTTGTTTGTCAAATGGCTCATTAAACTTTAAACTTCTCTTTATTATTTTATTATTTAAGAATTAACGACGCTTCTTGACTACTAAGGTCCCTGCGTCGGCCTTCCCTTTATTGGACTGGATATTCTTTTTATTTAAAAAATTCTGCCATTAATAGCAATAATATGCCACCAGTCTTGGTAATAGATTGTTTGTAAGATTGTTTTGTATGGATTATCCCTGCTGGGACAGGGATAATAATAAGGTTTACTGATTCCTAGATGAAGCTTTTCTAATGTAAATTTCTACTGTCAGGCATTCTAATGAGTTGAGACCGATCTATACGATTGAGGCAACACCTAATCATTCTAGTCGCCTCGACTCTGGCACGGAACATGTTGAAATTTTCTCAAAAAGAGGGTTTAACGAATCATAACACTAAGGAGAGGATCAATAACGCTATTTAATGTAAGCGTGCGCACTATATACCAAAATAGAGCCTAACTATTCAGAACATAGTGTGATTCTAGACACTTTTGCTTTATCGCTTGATAATCTCCTTCGCCCAGCTGTTCTTATACTGGGTTTTCTTCTTGTTTTTGTAGTCCAGAAATGTTTCAGAGTTATCAGATTCTTTTATTTATCTAACAGCGATTTTGGGCGGCAGAATTTAAAGTTATCTTTCTTTTTAGTTACAGTCCAAACAAAGCCATCAACCATATCAGTACTATCCCAGCCAACAGCTAAATTTCGGTTGTCCGTCACCATTGACAAATTTTCAACAAATCATTATTGCAAGTCAGGTTTACGGCTCACTGTTGGTCCATCTACCACAGACTGAAGACTATTGGTGCAATTCACGCCATTTCCTTGGCAGATTTAGTGATTTTGATATATCAAGGTCTGCTCTAGGTTCATTCTGGGCTAGTATCTTCCAAGGATATCTTGAAGCCTAAATCTTCATCAGTGAACAGATGGCACACAAAACAATATTTGTTCGTGAGTAGTGATCCTTGAAACAATTAGGAAAGTAAACCCTCTGTCTGACCTGACCAATTTCTACAGTATATTCTTTTTTCTACATGTGCATTTTCAAAGTTTTTCAAGTGTTTGAAGATTGTCAGAAAGTCATCTCCATTTTATGATGAGCTTACTCTAGCATGTTGCATGTACTTAAGACTAATTGTACCATCCTAAAAAGGTGAGTCAAACCTGGTCTTTTAAGATACCAAAGACACAACCTGTTACTTTAAAAACTCTTTTCTTTAAATAATTCCTTCCATCTTCTACATTATCCCGTTTCTGGCTCTTTGGTATAAGATTCAACTCTTCCTGGAAAATTTCTCTCAAAATCTCATTACGGAATCACATCCCATACTAAGAAATACAATAGCGCATAACTCACTAAAAATATCCGGGTTGCAGTGGTAGCTAGCAACTTAGTAAGAGACGATCACGTCCCATAGTAAAAAAAAATTGTCCATAAGTCCTAAAAATAGAGTCAGATCGAAACACAAAGCACACTATTAGAATTGCCTTGTTGTCTCTTATTAGACTTAAAAAGAAAAATTTTTTCAAAGAAAATCACAAACAGCAAAAAGCCTACAGATTTTCTTACTTGGAATAGTAAGAGACGAAAACTAAAAAATCAGGCAGCTAACTAAGTCCAGTAGCTATCATGGTTTAGTCTTCACCAATCTCTACAGCCATGATACTGATGAAACTTACAAAATACCCATTTATATTAACTAAACCGATCCTTTATGGAAAATGATTGCAGCAGGAGCTGCAACCATGATACTACCACAACAACTAACCAGGGAAACAAATTTTCAAAAGATGTCTTTCTTATATTATCTTGTCGAAAGATAAGCATGTGTTGGATAATCATGTGTATAATTATTTATTTAAACACTTCAATTACTATTGGCTATAGTTCGTTCTTTAATTTAACTTGAATGGCAACAAAACAATTACAAACAGGAAAAAGCCTATGGCCTTTTCTAAGTTGAAATAGAAAGAGACGAACCTCAGAGAATCAGCCAGCCAAAAAAGTTAGATATGGCACTATATCCAGAAAATCAACTGCAAAAGATGCTTGCATTGAATAAACTTTTAGTTACTTCATGACGTGGTTGGTTCTTTATTAGGTTTCATCATCATTGTGTGTTTAACTATATTAACGTTTAGTTGCTATCTGCCTTGATTTGTTCTTTACTATGTTTCACACATCTTTATAACCATGATTCCGACGTACACATTTACATTAAACTATACAGATCCTTTATATATAAAAAAAATACAGCACAACGCTATAGAGATTAAGAGTTAAGCGAAAAAAGTTGGGTTCCAGGAGACAGCTATAACTCTGAACTTACAGATTAAATAAAATTATTTGTTTTTAAATTTTCAGGAATTATTCTAGTTTCAATTGACAAATCAGATTTTTTGTTTAAACCCTAAAAAAAATTACTACATTTTATACAACTATATCTACATGTTTTTTACTCTGTTAAAAATACTAGTTGATCTTCGTATGCAACATGATGCGAATAACATTTGCTACTCCTGTGCTATACAAAAGTCCAGTTTTTCTTACAAAATTGATTCTATTTTAAAAAATATTTTTGTTGGTTACAAAAGATATTTAAATAGAACAATTTTCTTTAAAATGAGCCATTAACCAACCAACTCTCTATGAAGTTCCGTTGTGCTAGCTGCAGAGACAAAAAATGGAAAAAAAAGATGCGTTCGATGCAGAATATCGTGGTTTTAGTCACTTTTATAGTTTCAAGCAGATAGATTTTCTTTGTTGTTCATGCCAACTCACAGGGACTTTAAGTTTCCTTTATAGGGGTTTCAGACAAGGCGATTCTAATATTATGCTTTCTGTTGCGATCTGACACTATTTTTAAGTTACTGGCAGCTTTATTTCTTAGCATGGGACGTGATCGTCTCTTACTGGGTTTCTAGCTACCGCTGCAACCCGGATTACCTTATATTTATTATATCCCGTGATTTGTTCTTTGCCGGGTGTCAGCTATCTATACAGCCATGATAACGATGAAACTTACATAAGGCCTATTTATCATGAACAATACCAATCCTTCACGTATTATACCGATGAAATTTATACAATTCCCATTTATAATTAGCTATACCAATCTATATATATATAAATAAGTTGTTTGTCGACTGACGTCAAGTTTGTCCACTGACGTCATTATAAGGATTGAGCATTATGACGTCATGTATGTATTTTGTATGTTTGTATATGACGTCCAAGGCTTTGTATATGACGTCAAAGGCTTTGTATATGACGTCATTATAAATATATAAGAAGGCATTTCAAAGAGAAATTTTTAGTATAGATCTTAAAATGACAGAAGAAACAGCCAAGAAAGCTGCTCAAATATTTAATTCAAAGAGAAATCTATATATATATATATATATATATATATATATATATATATATCTATCTATATATATAAAAATAAGTTGTCTGTGGATCTGTGGATCGTGGATCAGGTGACGTCACCTGAAAAAACTGGATCAGGTGAGGTCAAAACTGAAAAAACTAAAAAAAGGCAAAAACTACAAAAAAAACTAAAAACTAATAAAAAAAATAAAAAAGCTAAAAAACTAAAAAAACTAAAAAAGGCAAAAACTACAAAAAAAACTAAAAACTAATAAAAAAAGCTAAAAAACTAAAAAAACTAAAAAAAGGCAAAAACTAAAAAAAAAAAACTAAAAACTAATAAAAAAATAAAAAAGCTAAAAAACTAAAAAAACTAAAAAAAGGTAAAAAACTAAAAAAACTAAAAACTAAAAAAAAGGAAAAAACTGAAAAATAAGCTAAAATAAAGGTAAAAACCAATAAAAAACTAAAAAAAAAACTGAAAAAACTAAAAAAAGGCAAAAACTACAAAAAAAACTAAAAACTAATAAAAAAAGTAAAAAAGCTAAAAAACTAAAAAAACTAAAAAAAGGTAAAAAACTAAAAAAAATAAAAAATAAAAAAAAACTAAAAAAAAGGAAAAAACTGAAAAATAAGCTAAAATAAAGGTAAAAACCAATAAAAAACTAAAAAGAAAAAAAGGAAAAAATTAAAAAAAATTTTCATCTAAAAAACTAAAAAAAACTAAAAAAGGTAAAAACTAAAAGAACTAAAAAAGAAAAAAATAAATGACGACACTCAAAGAGAAAGCGACCAGGACAAAAGGAATGTTCGATTAGCAATCAACAAAGCACCGGGACACAGGGAGTATAAATGACGACCAGGACATAAGTAAAAAAAAAAACTAACAAAACTAAAAAGAAGGTAAAAACTACAAAAAAACTAAAAAGAAAAAAAAACTAAAAACTAATAAAAAAAACTAAAAAATCTAAAAATCTAAATAAACTAAAAAAGAAAAAAAAAGGAAAAAAATAAAGGAGAAAAACAAAACTAAAAAACGAATGTATATACAGACCGGGACACCGGGATACAAATGACGACCGGGACACAGGGAATATAAATGACGACCGGGACACAGGGACACAACTACAACGGGGACACCGGGGGAAACAGGGGGATATAAATGACGACCGGGACACCGGGACAGGGAATGGTCGATTAGCAATCACCATCAACAAAGCTCAAGGGCAATCATTAGAATCATGAGGTATAGATCTGAATACAGATTGTTTTCCCATGGACCATTATATGTTCCATGTTCAAGAGTCGGTAAACCTGACAATCTATTTATATGCAAAGACAATGGGACAGCAAAGAATGTTGTATATTCGCAAGTTTTACGTAGTTAAAACCATATATATATATATATATATATATATATATATATATATATATATATATATATATATATATATATATATATATATATATATATATATATATATATATATATATATCTATATTCACAGGTGGGACATAGGGACACAACTACAATGGCGCGTAACTATTATGGCGCGTAACGACTTACGCGCGCGGGGGGGCTTGGGGGGGGGGGGGGTTGGCGCGAAGCGCCCCCACCAACTAGGTGTTGGGGTGGCGCGAAGCGCCACCCCAACAGCTAGTATATATATATAAATAAGTTGTCTGTGTGTGTGTTTGGGTCGAGTGACGTCATGTTTGTGTGTCGACTGACGTCACGTTTGTCGACTGACGTCATTTTAAGGATTGAGCTGTATGCGTCATGAAGTTGTTTGTCGACTGACGTCATGTTTGTCAACTGATGAAATTACATACCGGAACACCGGGACACAAATGACGACCGGGACACAGGGAATGTAAATGACGACCGGGAACCTCAAAGAGAAATTACAGACTAGGACATCCGGACACAAATCACGACCGGGACACAGGGAATATAAATGACGACCGGGACACAGGGATACAACTACAACGGGGACGCCGGGGGCACAGGCGGGATATATAAATGACGACCGGGACACAGGGATTGTTCGAATAGAAATTACAGACCGGGACACCGGGACACAAATGACGACCGGGACACCGGGACACAGGGAATATAAATGACGACCGGGACACTCAAAGAGAAATTACAAACTGGGACACCGGGACACAAATGACGACCGGGACACAGGGAATATAAATGACGACCGGGACACAGGGACACATCATTAGAATAATGAGGTATAGATCTGAATACGGATTGTTTTTCCCATGGACAATTATATGTTGCATGTTCAAAAGTCAGTAATACCTGACAATTTTATATTATATGCATATATATATATATATATATATATATATATATATATATATATATATATATATATATATATATATATATATATATATATATATATATATATATATATATATATATATATATATATATATATATATATATATATATATATATATATATATATATCTCTATTCACAGGTGGGACACAGGGACACAACTACAATGGCGCGTAGCTAATATGGCGCGTAACGACTTACGCGCATGGGGGGGGGGGGGCTTGGGGGGGCGCGAAGCGCCCCACCAACTAGGTGTTGGGATGGCGCGAAGCGCCACCCCAACAGCTAGTGTTAGTATAAATCCTACAATGGCAGAAGCAACAGCCGAGGAAGCTGCTCAAAAAGTTAATGCCAAAAGGCTTGCCGCTAAAGAACGCAAAACCGCGCAGTTAGATGAAAATCAACCTGGACAGCGAGAGTCAAAACGTATCAAAACTGAAAATGATAGCGATGATGATTGGGTTTGGGAATTTGACTTGGATGAGGTCATCAATGCCTACCAGATTTTAGTTAAAAAAAGCAAAGGTTCGGCGATATGTATTTCATAGTGACGAAAGACAAGCCAAGGTAAAACAAACCAAACAACTTGAAAGTGATACCGATGATAAAAAAAAAACAACGTTGAAAGGACTATCGTTTCCCAGTTGCAACATCTTTTCCACAAAAATAATAATTTAGTGCTTCTGTTCAAATGTTCAAAACAGCAATCGAATTGATGCCTACTGATACGCAACTACCAACGAAGTGGCAATCGTTATGGTCGGTTATCAGTTCTTACCTCGAGATAATATTCTTTATAGGCGAAAGAATCAGTTGACAAGAATTGCTTAAACTCATCGATGCTACGATGCCCTACAATATCCTATCATTTTTTGGGATGGAGCCGACGGCGATCACTTTAATATTAAATTGATATTTCCAGCCACTAACAAGGAAATGGATAAGAAATGCAGCGCAATGAAATATTATGCCTATAGATTAATGATTCGTCATTTATTACATTTACATATAATCCATCTTGGGATTAGATACAACAGCTTTTACATCCTGGACAATCGCCGGTTCATAGACATGACATTACGGCCCGTGTCTTCCGGCAAAAGTTGCTCTCCTTCATCTCCTACAGAGTTATGGGAGAAATACAAATCGCAAATGGCCGAGAATATACTCCACCGAATACGGCTAGAAAGGTCAGATATGACCTTGGACTTTACAACAGGAATTCATAACTGCACTCTAGTTATGATTGAAGATTTGTGCTTATCTATTGCAAACAAACTTCTCAAGCATTTGGGAATGCCTTCACCTAATCGTACTACTTCTATTTCTACGTGTGTAGAATAGGATCGTGAACAAAGTTACAACACAATTATCTATTGTCGTATGTTACAGACCGGGACACCGGGACATAAGGAATATAAATGACGACCGGGACATTCAAAGAGAAATTACAGACCGGGACACCGGGACACAAATGACAAGCGGGACACAAGGAATATAAATGACGACCGAGACACTCAAAGAGAAATTACAGACCGAGACACCGGGACACAAATGACGACCGGGACACAGGGAATATAAATGACGACCAGGACACAGGGACACAACTACAACGGGGACGTCGGAAGGGCACATGGGGGATATATAAATGACGACGGGGACACAGGGAATATTCGATTAGCAATTACCATCAACAAAACCCAAGGGCAATCATTAGAAAAATGCGGTATAGATCTGAATACGGATTGTTTTCCCATGGACAATTATATGTTGCATGTTCAAGAGTCGGGAAACCTGACAATCTATTTATCTGCACAGATAATGGGACAGCGAAGAATATTGTATATTCGCAAGTTTTACGTAGTTAAAAACATATATATATATATCTATTATGAAAAGAGAAATCACCAATGCAACAGCACAAACACATAAAAAAAAAAAAAGAAAAAAAGACTGTTTTCCTAAATTAGTGATTAATATAGACCAGCACTTGAATGAGGCCTTAACCCTACTCATCCATACAATCACATAGGTCAAACAGCATAGCCATACACAATCAACCATAAAGAATAATCCATGGACAGGCAGTCATGTCGTCAATAAGTATAAGTCGTCATTTACCAAACAATAGAAACAATAAAGACAAATAATTCAGAGGCAACAACCCAACACATGGGCTCATCAGGAGAATACACTTGCCTATAGGGTTTCGCCACATTAAATTCTCTACCCAGTCAAGTGTTGTGGCTACCACAGAATATCCATGGCATCTCCGTGTCAGGTATCACCCCCCAAATACATGCCTATGAAAAAAAACAGCAAATGTAAAACAACCAAGTTACACCAAAATAAGCTTATCCTGTTAATATATCCCTCTTTTTAGCAACAATAGGTAAACTAAATATGATAAATTTTACCAAATCACAAATATTAACACATAGCAAAAAACCTGAATGAACTAAACAATTATAGAATTCATCTTTACCATGTGGCTATTTAAAAAAAAAAAAAATCCGCTCTATTAGAAACACAATTCAAAATAAATGGCGCTGCATCATCATTTCTCGAACCTCCGAAATTAGTTGAAAATTTCTTTAAGTATTTCCAGATAATTCTTTTGATATTTATTTAAAAGTTCGTTATAATGAAAACTAAATTTTTTAAATTGCCAAGTTAATTTATTTGCAGAAAAACCTTTTGATATCAATTTTTGGCTTAAGATTTTACATCCATTTTTAAAATCAATATAATTACTACAAATCCTTGCATAACGAAGTAACTGTGAGAAAAACGCCGAATATGTGATATATTCACAGGTGGGACACAGGGACAGAACTACAATGGCGCGTAACGACTTACGTGCGCGGGGGGGGGGACGCAAAGCTCCACCACCAACTAGGTGTTGGTGTGGCGCAGCGCCACACCAATAACTAGTCCTTTATATATGAGAAATGACATAAAGTTGTTTTATTTAAAATTTTCGGCTTTCTAAGAGCAATACACTGCAACGTACCTATTTTTGACATTGAAGCTAACGCTACATTTTCTAAAACACCCCTCCTCCTTCACCTACCACATTAAATTGGAAGAAGGGTTTCAATACTCACTGGTGATAAACTGGGGATTTAATGGGGTTCCGTCATCATTTTTAAGCTGGAATCTAATTCTGCCAAGATGTTCCTGTTCCCTGCTAGTTTCACGTGGATATCGTTTCCTTTCACAGTATACTGGAAACTTGGTTGCCTTTAATACATCAAGGATGTCTTGAAGCCTAGGTGTATCCACTGCCTAAAAAGCATGATTGTTGTATCACTTCTAGTTATTTATCATTCATTTTAGTAGTTTTTATATCGATTTGATTTTTCATTTTGCAGTTCAAATATCATATTCAACGTCCTCAATATTATATTCCCTTTTCATTTGAAGAGACATAGAGAGAAGGGGGAGAGAGAGGAGAAAGAAATGAAGACAGAAGAAAGAGTTTTTCACTTTGATACACAGCTATACATGAACCTTGACGTATACATAACTATACATGAACTATACATGAACTATACATGACTACACATGACATGTCATGACTGACTATAGACATGACATGACTATACATGAACCTCAAAAGTGATGGACAAAGGAGAAAGAATGGTGTGCCTAGGAGTACGGCGAACGGAGAAGAGAGGGAACTTTAGTTAATTTCTGAGAAAACAAAAAATAATCAGCAAAATCAAGTGCTACCTTCCAAAATCATAAAATTACCTATATAAAACGATAGTTGCATTTATTTTCTTAATCTCTTAGAAACAAATTTTAATGAATCAAAATCACTCTGATTTTAGTATCTCTACTGAGTAGCTATGCGTTGTTTATGGTGCTGATTCTTAATTTCTATCAAAACTATACTAAAGCTTAGCTCTCTTTTCGGTTTCACACACTCCTTGGGTCAGGCTTTAAAACAGGGTAATAAAAGAAAATGCCAAGGAATTAAGTCTTATGCTATTGTGTTAGAAATTTTGGTTAACTAGGCAAGGTTACTTTGTTGAAGAAATGTTTGAGCTGTTCGGGGAAGCAACAACAATTAAGTCCACAAAAAAGTGAAAAAAAAATCAGAAATTCTGATTGGTTGTTGATTTGAAAGTACCAGTCATCTCATAAAAAATCAGCCCAGCCTTTTAAATGTTTGCAAAAAGGTCTGAGAATAGAGAAGTTTCAACGTCCTTTTCAATCTATCTATATATATAAAAATAAGTTGTCTGTCTGTGGATCTGTGGATCAGGTGACGTCATGTTTCTGTGTCGGCTGACGTCATGAAATTAGTTGTCGTCATTTTTGCTTTGACGGTGACGTCATTCAAGATATATAAGACATATGTTCACGTAGAAATCTATTAATGTTTAAGTTTACAATGACTGATGAACTTACCATGGCAAAAGCCGATGAAGATGCTCAAAGAGTCTATGCCAAAAAACTTGCTGCTGATAGAGAAAGTCAGAAAAGAAAGCGTGCCGAGGAATCAAAAGAACAGCAAGGAAACAGGCTTGAGGCTAAAGAACGCAAAACCGCGCAGTTAGATGAAGATCCACCTGGACAGCGAGAATCAAAACATATCAAAACTGAAAATGATAGCGATGATGATTGGGTTTGGGATTTTGACTTGGATAAGGTCATCAATGTCTATCAGATTTTAGTTAAAAAAACAGAGGTTCGGCGATATGTATTTCATAGTGAAGCTGAAAAATAAAGAAGAAAACGAAAACTGAAAAAAGAAAAAATGTAAAAAACTAAAAAATACTATAAAGAAAAAACACTCAAAGAGAAATTACAGACCGGAACACAAATGACGACCAGGACAGAGGGAATATAAATAACGACCGGGACACTCAAAGAGAAATTACAAACTGGGATACCGGGACACACAGGGAATATAAATGACGACCAGGACACAGGTATTTAAGAATATCGTTCAAAGACAAATTTTTAATTGTAAGAAGACCGTTGAAAGAGAAATTTCTAATTGTAAAATGACTGAAGAACCTACAATCTTCAAAGATACAACGATAGGAAGACTCTACACCGTTCACCCCAATCAACATGAATGCTTCTTTCTACGCCTGCTTTTGGTGAATGTACCCGGTCCGACATCCTTTGAGTATTTGAGAACTGTAAACGGTACTATACATGACAAACCGTAGTGCATGCCAAGCTCTGAATGACCAGGCAGTCCTTTACAAGTCAGTCGACACAGTTTTGGAACCAAATGAAGCGGTTAATTATCCATCTGAATTTTTAAATTCCATAGATCTTTCAGGGTTTCCACCACACGTGCTACAACTAAAAATAGGCGTACCAATAATACTTTTAAGAAATATCAACCAACCAAAGCTTTGCAATGGCACGCGACTTGCCGTAAAAAAAACAATGGAAAACCTAATAGAGGCCACAATCTTGACAGGGCCTTTTGAGGGTTAGGCTGTTCTTATTCCTCGCATTCCCATGATTCCAACGGATCTGCCTTTTCAATTTAAAAGATTGCACTTCCCAATTCGATTAGCATTTGCAATCACCATTAACAAAGCTCAAGGTCAATCATTAGAAAAATGTGGTATAGATCTTAATACTGATTGTTTTTCCCATGGACAATTGTACGTTGCATGTTCGAGGGTCGGTAAACCTGACAATCTACTTATATGCAGCGACAATTGGACAGCGAAGAATGTTGTATATTCGCAAGTTTTACGCAAATTATATTGTATTGTATCTATCTATCTATCTATCTATCTATATAAAAACGAGTTGTGTGTATGCATGTTTGTTTGTTTGTAAAAAGAGCGTTTGCATATGACGTCGTTATTAGTACATACGGCTTTGTATACGCAAAGACAATGGGAAAGCCAAGAATGTTGTATATTCGCAATTTTTACGTAGTTTAAGTCCTGCAGACGAAATGAATGCTTGCCTGAAAAATTCTAATTTATGGGCACACGTAAAAATATTAAAATTAACTACAAATATGCGTGTCCGATTGCAAAACGATGACTCTGGTCAAACATTTTCAGATCAATTGCTGGCAATTGGAAACGGAAAGCTCCCAGTAGTGGGAAAGCCAAAAATGTTGTATATTCGCAATTTTTACGTAGTTTGAAACACATATATAAATCTATCTATATTCACAGGTGGGACACAGGGACACAACTACAATGGCGCGTAACTAATATGGCGCGTAACGACTTACGCGCGCGGGGGGGGCTTGGGGGGGGCGCGAAGCGCCCCACCAACTAGGTGTTGGGGTGGCGCAAAGCGCCACCCCAACAGCTAGTATATATATATATATATATATATATATATGTATATGTAGTATGAGGAGCCCAAACTTTACTCAGGTATATATATATATATATATATATATATATATATATATATATATATATATATATATATATATATATATATATATATATCAATATATATAAAAATAAGATGTCTGTCTGTGTGTCTGTCTGTGGATCAGGTGACGTCATGTTTCTGTGTTGACTGACGTCATGAAGTTAGTTGTCGTCATTTTTGCTTTGACGGTGACGTCATTCAAGATATTTAAGACATATGTTCACGTAGAAATCTATTAATGTTTAAGTTTACAATGAGTGCTGAACTTACCATGGCAAAAGCCGATGAAGAGGCTCAAAGAGTCTATGCCAAAAAACTTGCTGCTGATAGAGAAAGTCAGAAAAGAAAGCGTGCCGAGGAACTACCAGAGCAACGCGAAAGCAGACTTGCTGCTAAAAGAGAAAGTGAAAAAAGAAGGCGTGCCGAGGAATCAAAAGAACAGCAAGGAAACAGGCTTGAGGCTGATAGAGAAAGAAAGAACAGAAAGCGTGCCGAGGAATCAAAAGAACAGCAAGGAAACAGGCTTGAGGCTGATAGAGAAAGAAAGAACAGAAAGCGTGCCGAGGAACTACCAGAGCAACGGGGAAGCAGACTTGCTGCTAAAAGAGAAAGTGAAAAAAGAAGGCGTGCCGAGGAATTACAAGAACAGCAAGAAATCAGGCTTGCTGCTGATAGAGAAAGTAAGAAAAGAAAGCGTGCCGAGGAATCACAAGAACAGCAAGAAATCAGGCTTGCTGCTGATAGAGAAAGTAAGAAAAGAAAGCGTGCCGAGGAATCAGAGCAACCTGAAAGTTATCGCCTGGCATTCAGGTACAACCCAGTCGATGATTATAGCTTGAGTAGATGTGTTCAAATCGGGACAATGTCTAAAATTTGTCCCTATTGCAAGGCCTTGAAATTCAATGGTGAAACAATGGGAATGTGTTGCGCCTCAGGAAAAGTTAAACTTCCTCTATTGGCTGCACCACCAGAGCCATTGAAGACTTTCCTTACTGGAACTACGTCAGAATCTAAGCGTTTTTTGTCAAAAATCAGAAAATACAACTCATGTTTCCAAATGACGTCGTTTGGAGCCCAAATCGAAAATCCAGATCAATTTATGTCTACTTTCAAAGTAAAAGGGCAAATTTATCATAGAGCAGGGTCCCTTCTACCATTCTCAGGCGAGAATCATAAATTTTTACAATTGTACTTCATCAGTGATAGAAATTCTGAATTGAATGCACGTTGCGAAATTTCTCCCAACGTTGAAAGGACAATCGTTTCCCAATTGCAACATCTTTTCCACGAAAATAATAATTTAGTGCGTCTGTTCAAAACAGCCATCGATTTGATGCCTACTGATACGCATAAAATTGTTATTTCCGCTGACAAAACGCCTCCTGGCCAACATGTGCGTAGATACAATGCTCCAACTATCGACGAAGTGGCAATCGTTATGGTCGGTGATCAGTTTTTACCTCGAGATATTATTCTTCATAAGCGAAACGCTCAGTTGTTAAGAATTGCTGAAACTCATCGATGCTACGATGCCCTACAATATCCTATCATTTTTTGGGATGGAGCCGACGGCTATCACTTTAATATTAAATTGATGAATCCAGCCACTAATAAAGAAATGAATAAGAAATGCAGTGCAATGCATTATTATTCCTATAGACTAATGATTCGGCAGGATGAAGAAAATTATATTTTAAAATGCCGTGAATTGATTCACCAATTCGTCGTTGATATGTATGCTAAAATTGAATCAGAACGTTTGCTATATATCCGCCTGAATCAGACCAAGCTCCGCTCTGAACAATACATTCATTTGCGAGATGCATTTATAAATGACGGTAATACCACAAACGTTGGAAGATTAACAATTTTACCTTCGTCATATGCTGGCAGTCCCCGTCATATGCATGAATATGCTCAAGATGCTATTGCGTATGTTCGTCTCTATGGTCGTCCAGATTTATTTATTACATTTACATGTAATCAATCTTGGGACGATATACTGCAGCTTTTACTTCAAGGACAATCGACGGTTCATAGGCATGACATTACGGCCCGTGTCTTCCGGCAAAAGTTGAAATCACTGATAAACTACATTGTAAAACTTGAAGTGTTTGGGTCAGTGCGATGCTGGATGTACTCAGTGGAATGGCAAAAACGAGGTTTGCCACACGCACATATACTAATCTGGCTACATAAAAAAATTACTTCGAACGAAATTGATGATGTGATTTCCGCTGAAATACCTGATAAAAATGTCGATAAGGGGTTACATGATATTATTGTAAAAAATATGATACATGGACCTTGCGGTGCACTGAACGAAAATTCACCATGCATGGCCAAAGGAAGGTGCACAAAGCAATATCCTCGACTTTTAGTATCAAACACAATTACTGGCAATGATGGTTACCCACAATATAGAAGAAGATCTACTGAAGATGGCGGTAAAACAGCAATAATAAAGAAGCGTAACGGTACCACCATCGAAGTAGATAACCAGTGGGTTGTTCCATATTCCCCATTATTATCAAAAACATTTAATGCACACATAAACGTTGAATACTGTAACTCCGTAAAGGCAATCAAATACATATGTAAATACGTCAACAAAGGCAGTGACATGGCAGTTTTTGGCTTGCAGCCCGAAATCAAAGATTGTCCAAAAATGAATTGATTGAAAAAGTATTTCCGAATATTCTAAAAAATTATAAAAATAATAAATGGCTAAGTGAAAGAGCGATTCTCGCACCCAAAAATATAGACGTCCACGAAATCAACAATATTGTTTTGACCAAGATTTGAGACCAGGCAGTCCTTTACAAGTCAGTCGACACAGTTTTGGAACCAAATGAAGCGGTTAATTATCCATCTGAATTTTTAAATTCCATAGATCTTTCAGGGTTTCCACCACACGTGCTACAACTAAAAATAGGCGTACCAATAATACTTTTAAGAAATATCAACCCACCAAAGCTTTGCAATGGCACGCGACTTGCCGTAAAAAAAACAATGGAAAACCTAATAGAGGCCACAATCTTGACAGGGCCTTTTGAGGGTGAGGCTGTTCTTATTCCTCGCATTCCCATGATTCCAACGGATCTGCCTTTTCAATTTAAAAGATTGCAATTCCCAATTCGATTAGCATTTGCAATCACCATTAACAAAGCTCAAGGTCAATCATTAGAAAAATGTGGTATAGATCTTAATACTGATTGTTTTTCCCATGGACAATTGTACGTTGCATGTTCGAGGGTCGGTAAACCTGACAATCTATTTATATGCAGCGACAATTGGACAGCGAAGAATGTTGTATATTCGCAAGTTTTACGCAAATTATATTGTATTGTATCTATCTATATAAAAACGAGTTGTGTGTATGCATGTTTGTTTGTTTGCAAAAAGAGCGTTTGCATGTGACGTCATTATTAGTACATACGGCTTTGTATATGCACAGACAATGGGAAAGCCAAGAATGTTGTATATTCGCAATTTTTACGTAGTTTAACTCCTGCAGACGAAATGAATGCTTACCTGAAAAATTCTAATTTATGGGCACACGTAAAAATATTAAAATTAACTACAAATATGCGTGTCCGATTGCAAAACGATGACTCTGGTCAAACATTTTCAGATCAATTGCTGGCAATTGGAAACGGAAAGCTCCCAGTAGTGGGAAAGCCAAAAATGTTGTATATTCGCAATTTTTACGTAGTTTGAAACACATATATAAATCTATCTATATTCACAGGTGGGACACAGGGACACAACTACAATGGCGCGTAACTAATATGGCACGTAACGACTTGCGCGCGCGGGGGGGCTTGGGGGGGGGTCGCGAAGCGCCCCACCAACTGGGTGTTGGGGTGGCGCGAAGCGCCACCCCAACAGCTAGTATATACATATAAAAATAAGTTGTCTGTGTGTCGAGTGACGTCATGTTTCTGTGTCGACTGACGTCATGTTTGTTGATTGACGAAATTACACACCGGGACATCGGGACACAAATGACGACCGGGACATAGGGAATATAAATGACGACCGGGACACTCAAAGAGAAAGCGACCGGGACACAAGGAATGTTCGATTAACAATCACCATCAACAAAGCACCGGGACACAAATGACGAGCGGGACACAGGGAATATAAATGACGACCAGGACACTCAAAGAGAAATTACAGACCGGGACACCGGAACACAAATGACGACCGGGACACCGGGACACAGGGAATATAAATGACGACCGCGACACTCAAAGAGAAATTACAGACTGGGACACCGGGACACAAATGACGACCGGGACACAGGGAAACAACAACAACGGGGACGCCGGGGGGCACAGGGGGATATATAAATGACGACAGGAACACAGGGAATGTTCGATTAGCAATCACCATCAACAATGAGGTATAGATCTGAATACAGATTGTTTTTCCCATGGACAATTATATGTTGCATGTTCAAGAGTCGCTAAACCTGACAATCTATTTATATGCACAGACAATGGGACAGCCAAGAATGTTGTACATTCGCAAGTTTTACGTAGTTAAAAATATATATATATCTATCTATATTCACAGGTGGGACACAGGGACACAACTACAATGGCGCGTAACTAATATGGCGCGTAACAACTTGCGCGCGGGGGGGACTTGGGGGCGGGGGGGGGCGAAGCGCCCCCACCAACTAGGTGTTGGGGTGGCGGCGCTTCGTTGATGCACTGGGACACAAATGACGACCGGGACACAGGGAATATAAATGACGACCGGGACAAAAATGACGACCGGGACACCGCGACACAGGAAATATAAATGACGACCGCGACACTCAAAGAGAAATTACAGACTGGGACACCGGGACACAAATGACGACCGGGACACAGGGAAACAACAACAACGGGGACGCCGGGGGGCACAGGGGGATATATAAATGACGAAAGGGACACAGGGAATGTTCGATTAGCAATCACCATCAACAAAGCTCAAGGGCAATCATTAGAATAATGAGGTATAGATCTGAATACAGATTGTTTTTCCCATGGACAATATGTTGCATGTTCAAGAGTCGGTAAACCTGACAATCTATTTATATGCACAGACAATGGGACAGCCAAGAATGTTGTACATTCGCAAGTTTTACGTAGTTAAATATATATATATATATATATATATATATATATATATATATATATATATATATATATATATATATATATATATATATATATATATATATATATATATATATATATATATATATATTTATATATATATATATATATATATATATATATATATATATATATATATATATATATATATATATATATATATATATATATTCACAGGTGGGACACAGGGACACAACTACAATGGCGCGTAACGACTTGCGCGCGCGGGGGGTCTTGGGGGGGGGGGCCGCGAAGCGCCCCCACCAACTAGGTGTTGGGGTGGCGCGAAGCGCCACCCCAACAGCTATTACTGAATAAAAACAAAAAATCCTAAGAATTTATGGAAGATAAGTAAATAGCGATTTAGGAAAAGGAACCAAATTCTACAAATAGAATAAATAGAACGAAAAGCAAATTAAATTACTACGAATTTAGTAATAAAACAAAGAAGGACAGTTTTCTTTCAGTATTTGAGCATATAGAATGAATCTTCTTAGACCAATTTAGTATAAAAAAATGAAAAAAATTATCCATTTAATGAATGGACCAAAAAACTGAAATTCTAGAAAGTTTTGATTACAATATTTGCAACAACAAAGTATATTATTCATGCTGATATATGCATGCTGATTCTGAATTTTCAAAATATATTAATTCAAAAATTACTCATTAAATGCTATTAGGGCGTAAAATCTTCTATAATTTTGGAAGCAAGAATTAAACTCCCCCACAAAGGGGTGCCATCTTGATGAAAAATATGCAAAAAGCTATCCTCATATTTATTCATTTAAGGGCCAATTAATTTTAAAGTCCATTTAATGAATGGACTAAAAAACTGAAACTCTAAAAAGTTTTGATTACAACATTTGCAACAACAAAGTATATTATTCATGCTGATATATGCATGCTGATTCTGAATTTTTATTACGTATATGAGGGGGTTCGCCTCCTTGTCAATACCTCGCTCTCTGCACTAGTTTTATTTTCTTCCAATTCTCAAAGAATGACCCCTGAATCCCAAAGGCCGTTTAATTAGAATAAATAGGTCTTTTGAAATTACTAAAAATGCTTTAGCGTAAAGAACGAGGCATTGAGGAGGGGACGAAACCCCTTATATATGTAATAATTTCTTTTCGTTCTAAGTTTTAATATTGCTCCGTGCTTTCAGTTGAAAAAACATTCTTTTTATTTAATTTCTGAATGTTTTTGAATTAATGCAGGTTTTGATTTTGGCTCACCGTACATGAATAATTCAAACGAAATTTGCATATTGATTTTACTTTTATTGGCTAAATGGCTTTCTCAAAGTTTTGATCGGACGATTTTGAGAAAAAAGGGGCGGGGGACGGGGCCTAGTTGCCCATGAATTTTTTTGGTTACTTAGAAAATCCACTTGAACTTTTAATTTTATTTTATGAACGTTTTTTATTCGTAATAAATATATGTAAATTACAAAGTAAGTTACGGAACAAACTTCTATATCTGTGTATTTTTATTACGTAAATAAGGGGGTTCACCCCCTTGTCAATACCTCGCTCTTTGTATTAAAGTTCGAATTTTGTTCCAATTCTTTAAGAATGACCCCTGAATCAAAAAGGCCATTTAATTAGATTAAAATCTTTTGAAATTACTAAAAATACTTTAGCGTAAAGAGTGAGATATTGAGGGGGGATGAACCCCCTCATATACATAATAATTTCGGTTTCTTTTAAGTTTTAATGTTACTCCTTACTTTCAGTTGAAAAAAACTTGTTGTTTTTTATTTAATTTCTCATTGTTTTTTTTTTTAAATAATTCTGCAGAATCCAGCGTCTCCTTCATGTAAATTCTTTTCCCCCATGATTAATTCCTCCATGGAATATCCTCTCACGTAACCCCTTACCACCCCTCCCCACCACCGGAAAAAATCCCCCTGAAAACTTCTGTATACTTTCCAATAACCAATACAATATGTAAACAATGGGCAAAGTTCATAATTTGCAGCCCTTCCCCCAGGGACTGTGGGGGATTAAGTCGTCCTCAAAGACATAGTTATTAGATTTTTTTTTACTATGCTGAACAAAATGGCTATCTTGAAATTTTCATCCGACGACTTTGGGAAAAAATGAGTGTGGGAGGGAGCCTATTTACCCTCCATTTTTTGCGCACTTAAAAGGGTACTGGCACTTTTTATTCCCGCTAGAATGAGCCCTCTCACGACATTCTAGGACCACTGGATCGATATGATCACCCATGGGAAAGAAAAAACAAATGAACACGCATCCATGATATTTCTTCTGGCAAAAAATACAAAATTCCGTATTTTTGCTGATAGGAGCTTCAAACTTCAACAGTAGGGTTCTCTGATACGCTGAATCTGACAGTGTGATTTTCATTAAGATTCCAGGACTTTAAGGGGGTGTTCTTCCCTTTTTTCGAAAATAAGGCAAATTTTCTAAGGCTTGTAATTTTTGATGGGTAAGATTAAATTTGATGAAACTTGTATATTTAAAATTAGCATAAAAATCCGATTTTTTTATGTATATATTGGTATCAAAATTCCGTTTTTTAGACTTTCAGTTACTAGTGAGGCATGAACTATTTGATTAGTAGAATGACTGCTACTTCAGATTTATTTAAACAGAGTTGACAGACTACAAGATCACCAAACAAAAAACCTACTGCCTTGGTTTTGAATTGCAATCTTTCAACTTTCCTACAATTATTGAAAACACACAGTGCTGTCTACTTAAAAAATCTTGGTAGATACGCCTTACTAAGAGCTGTGCCTTCAAGAGCCCATCGAGTCAAGCAGTTTTTGAACCTTCATATGTTAGAAATAGAAAATGGACTCGGAAACTGCTAGCATAGGGATGGCTAACAGGCCCAATTTTGAACTAAAGTACATAAACTGTCAAACAGCTCTGTTTGTGGAAGAAAATAGAAACTCAAAAATTAGAAGAAAAAAAACTGAGGTGTCTCCTAAGCATATGACTGCAAAACAACTATAAAAATCAGTTAATATCTGCAAGCTAAGTCTGATTGGAACAAATAGAATATAGATTGGATTCTAGAGGAAAGCAATATCTAATAACCAGAAGATGAAATGGAAAGTGCACCGAAGTCAGTAAATGTGAAAAAAAAAACCATAAAATTACCGATGCTTAAAAGAGGACAGAACAAAAGTCGAATTATATTTCATGGTTATTTGTTCTGAAGCCTCCCAAAAGGTTCAATTCATATTACATGTGAAGTGTAGGCTACACAAGGTATCTGGAGAAAGTTTCTACAATAGGAATAAAATTTCATCAAGCACACAATGCACCCCTCAATATATTTTATAAATTTTATACATAATACTATGCATAACTTGCCAGATCTATATGGACAGAAGGCACATGGTGTGTTAAAACATCTTCAAACCCTTGTGAACCTTGCATGTAACATTTTGCAAATTTAAATGCTGTCAGTGATGGACATAAAAAAAAAAAAATCGACTACTAACCATTCCTATTTGGCAGAGCCCCAAATTTTGGGAAGGTCTTGTACTTATTCATAAGTTTTAAACACTCCAAACAGCACTTTCAGTAAAAATTTCTTATAAGCAAGGTGCTGCAGCAATGCAAACTTCTCCAAAACTAGTCTAGGGTAAATATTTGCATCCTAGACAAACTGTCAAACAGTTCGATGTAACAAACTGTAGTAAGGAGCGACCCGGCTCAATAGTAACCAAAACTCTAAAAAATGGAATTTTAATACCAATAGCTAAATCAAAAGAATCGCCTTTTAATGCTGATTTTAAATATATAAGTTTAACCAAGTTTAGTCTTACGCATCAAAAGTTACGAGCCCGAGAAAATTTGCCTTATTTTAGAAAATAGGGGGAAACACCCCCTAAAAGTCATAAAATCTTAACGAAAATCACAACATCAGATTCAGCGTACCAGAGAACCCTATTGTAGAAGTTTCAAGCTCCTATCTACAAAAATGTGGAATTTTTTATTTTTTGCCAGAAGGCAGATCACGGATGCGTGTTTATTTGTTTGTTTTGTTTTTCCCCCAGGGGTGATCGTATAGACCCAGTGGTCCTAGAATGTTGCGAGAAGTCTCATTCTAACGGAAATCAAAATTTCTAGTGCCCTTTTTAAATGAACCAAAAAATTGGAGGGCACCTAGGCCCCCTTCCACGCTAATTATTTCCCTAAAGTCAACGGATCAAAATTCTGAGATAGCCATTTTATTCAGCTTAGTCCAAAAACCTTATAACTATGTCTTTGGGGAAGACTTACTCCCCCACAGTCCCCGTGGGAGGGCTACAAGTTACAAACTTTGACCAGTGCTTACATATAGTAATGGTTATTGTGAAGTGTATAGACTTTTTCAGGGGGATTTTTTGGTTGGGGAGGGATATGGTGGGGGAACTTTCCATAGAGGAATTTGTTATGGGGGAAGAAGGGAGGGTAGCGCAGGATTTTCTAGCATTATTCAAAAAAAAAAAAATGAAAAAATAAATATGAAAGTTTTTTTTTCAACTGGAAGTAAGGAGCAGCATTAAAACTTAAAACGAACAGAAATTATTACGCATATGAGGGGCTCACCTCGTCCTAATACCTCGCTCTTTACGCTAAAGTAGTTTTTGTAATTTCAACTATTTATTCTACGGCTTTTGTGATTCAGGGGTCATTCTTAATGAATTGGGACAAAATTTAAGCTTTAGTGTAAAGAGCGAGGTACTGACGAGGGGGGATGAACCCCTCATATCTATAAATATAAAAATAAGTTGATTGCATGTTTGATTTTTTGTATGTTTTTTTGAAAAAAGAGGATTTGCATATGAGTCATTATAAGTATATAAGGCTTTGTATACGACGTCATTATAAGATGACGTTACAGACCAGGACACCGGGACACAAATGACGACCGGGACACAGGAAATATAAATGACGACCGGGACACTCAAAGAGAAACTACAGACCGGGACACAAATGACGACCGGGACACCGGGAATATAAATGACGACCGAGACACTAAAAGAGAAATTACAGACCGGGACACCGGGACACCAGGGACACAACTACAACGGGGACGGCGGGGGCACAGGGAGGATATATAAATGAAGATGGGGACACAGGGAACATACGATTAGCAATCACCATCAACGAAGCTCAAGGGCAATCATTAGAACAATCTATTTATATGTACAGATAATGCTTGGGCTTGGGGGGGGGGCACGAAGCGCCCCCACCAACACCTAGTATGTAATAAAAACATGAAAATAGAAAAGTTCGTTATGTATGCTAATTTATAAGTTACGTATATCTTTTACTAATAAAAACATTCGTAAAAAACTGAAAGTTCTAGTTGCCTTTTTAAGAAACCAAAAAATCGGAGGGCAACTAGGCTTCCTCTCCCGCTCTTTTTTTCTCAAAATCATTCGATCAAAACTATGAGAAAGTCATTTAGCCAAAAAAAAAAATATACAAATTCCGTTTTAATTATTCCTCTGCGGAGAGCCGAAATCAAAACATGCATTGATTCAAAAACGTTCAGAAATTAAATAAAAAATACGAGTTTTTTTTAACTGAAAGTAAGGAGGAACATTAAAACTTAAAACGAACAGAAATTGCTTCGTATATGAAAGGGGCTGCTTCCTCATCAACGCCCCGCTCTTTACGCTAAAGTTTCTTACTGTTTTAAAAAGGAGTTGAGAGAAAGAGTCAAACTTTAGCGTAAAGAGCGGGACGTTGATGAAGAAGCAGCCCCTTTCATATACGAAGCAGTTTCTGTTCGTTTTAAGTTTTAATGTTGCTCCTTACTTTCAGTTAAAAAAACTTGTTTTTTTTTATTTAACCAAAGGAAAGCAGTACAGCAAGACCAATGAAAATTCTGAAAACCAAGCCATACATCAATTCTTGAAAGTCTCTGATAGCTTCATTAACCTAGCTCAAACACTCCCTTTACATATATATATATATATATATATATATATATATATATATATATATATATATATATATATATATATATATATATATATATATGTATATATATATATATATATATATATATATATATATATATATATATATATATATATATATATATATATATATATATATATAAAGAAATCATTATTGCTTACTCTACCTTAAAAATAGGAAAATTCTGATGATTGAGAGACCTTGGCACACTACCTAGTACATACTAAAATAAATGAAAACTTATGTCCTACAGAAAAAAGAATCCTAAAAAATGCTGAAAAGCCCCTAAAAAGGCTAAATTACAAAAAAAAAGAAGAACAAATTTAAAACCCTCAGTATGACCTACCCATGGAAAATTTCGCAATTCTAATTGAACCAGTGTATCTTCCTAGCCTGGGTTAATGTCAGAATGTTGCAATCGTCTCAGTATACGTACATTTGACATTTTTTCTGTGAGCCCGTTAAAACTGGAATTTTACCGAGACATGGAATTTGAAAAACAAGTAAGAAGTATTTTTTCTCTGTGCTTTTCGAAGGAATAACGAAGGTTTACTGACTTTCAGAAATTACGTACACCAACTGAGGTGTTGCTCAATGTGCCAAACAGTGCCAAGCGCGGTGGAACCGTGCCAAGCTTTGCGGGAATTGTGCCCCGTGTGGCAGAGCTCTGCGGAATACATTGCGCTCCAAGAATGTATATCAGATGGAGTATGTGTAATATCTGCGTCCAAGTTTTCCACAGATAACTGGACTATGCGTCCAGGTTTGTATAAATAAATAGTATGCCACTGAATCTTAGCTTAGACCGATTAGACTTGTTCAAGGTCTTCGTCAAGGATCTGTATTAAGCCCCATCCTGTTTAATACCTTGACATCCAGCATAACAAAAAACATTGCTGGAGGATTCAGCATCAATCTACGCGACCTCAGCCTGCTGTCGTATACTGACGACCTGTTGATGTTAAGCTGCAAGCTTACATCTCTACAAGAAAATATTCACCACCATACCAATGGTTACAAAAGTATCGGTCTAAGAGTCAACGCACTAAAGACAAAGAGTACTAAAGACAAACGCATTAAAGAGTTTGTTGAATTTTGTCCCTCAGCAAGCAAGCAGCAAAGCAGTGGCCTTACATATGGGACGGTTGAGCAAATAAAAATTTTCCCTGGTAAAACCATGAAATACCTGGGAATAACGTACGGTCATTCAAGTTACGAGAAGCTTGTCTCTCTGAAATTTAGCTTCAACGGGAAGATTCTTACAATGCTTTACCCAGCGGTTGTTCTCCCTCCCCTGCTTTATGTATCTCCGCTATGGGACTGGTTCGCACAAACTGCCAGATTCGATCTGTATACTGCAAATGCCTCAAGTTTTTGCTTCGATACCCGCTCTACGAGCGAAACACATTTGTTCTAAGACTTCAAAATATGGTGGACCCAATTGTCATTGTGCCATCTACTGAAACAAGTGCAGAAAAAAAGGCGTTGGAAAAACTGTTGTTTTTGCCTCTACCCCAGATCTACGAGTGCGAGTGAAGAAGTTATTACTTAATCTTGTTCTTTGATGCTGAGTGTTCTTGTTATTATTATTTATTTAAGAATTAACGACGCTTCTTGACTACTAAGGTCCCTGCGTCGGCCCTGCAGTGCATTCCTGTAGCGTGATTCGATCTCTGGGTCCCGTATTACCAAGCTAAGGTCAAATCCACTGCACCACCACAGGACTGAGTGTTCTTGTTGTTGTTTCCTTTTCTTCTTTTGTATTACTCTGCTTTTCGCTTTTTTTTTGTATGAGCGGGCAAAAATAAAATTATTACTATTTAAGAAAATTCATCACCGAACAGTTGTAAACTCATCACATATCAAAAGGTTCAACAATGACAACAAATATAAACGAGAGACAGGACAAACAACTTTACACTTCTTCCAACTCAAGATTCATTATAACCGAATTTGAACAAACCTCTTTAGCATAGCTTATTTATGTTCTAAGCAGCTAGTTTAAACATAAAAAAAATTTGACGCTATCATGGGAAATGGAAAATAGCCACATACAAGGGAGTGATTCTTCTTCCCGCAGTAAAATACAAGATCTGATCAATCAATGTCCTACTCTTGCTTTTCTAAGAGCTTGCCGCAAGTACTATGTAACCCCTCCTTCATCAAAATTAATCAGGGATCCCCAAGAGAAGTCAGACATAGAAGAGAAAAATCCCAAAGATCTTTAAATGCATCTGTTTGAAATTTTCTTACTTTCAGTTTATTAGCAGAGGATAAGCGAAATAAGTGATTAGACAGAGTTCGCGGTGAAAAATTTATCTTATTCAAGCCAAACACTTTCTTACGAGTAAATGTCGCATCAACTTAGTTGGCTAATCTGTTCAACTTAGCAAAAACCTGTACTAATCAGCTGGAAGCCCATATTTTTCTTTACTCAACGCATGAACATATTGATTTCACATCAACCAGTAGGACCACCAAGACCAAGATAAAATATTCCAAGATAAAAGTTCATTTCTTGAAAGGGACATTACCCTTACAACTAAAGCAAAACCCTGGTCTTACTTCCATTTTATGATAAACCAATATCCGCATAGACTTGATGAGGTCTGAAAAACTCGTTCATTGCAGCTAAAGACTGTCTTAAGTTGAATTAAATAAAAAGACAAGTTTTCTCAAATAGAGCGACATTAAAACAGGAAAAGAACAGAAATTATTCCATATATGAAGGGGCTACCCCCTTTTCAATTCTCTGCTCTTTAAGCTAAAGTTTGGCTTTCTTCCCAATTTTTTAAGAACGAATGCTCAAACACAATGGCTGTTGGATTTGAATGAGAAGCATTTTTAAAGCATTGTAAAACTTTAGCGTAAAGAGCGAGGAGTTGAGGAGGGAAAAGTCCACCCATATTTAGAACAATTTATGTCCGTCTTAAGTTACAATGTTGATCTTTACTTTCATTTGGGAAAATTTATTTATTTTTTTACTTAGTTTCTATTTATTTTTCAAAGCATAACCAGCTTTAGCCAAAATGCAAGAAGGGTTACCACCCGTCAGCCTCGATCCTTTAAATCTAAATTTAACTTTTGCAGAGTGATGCTTCGAGAAAAAGAGCTCATTCAGCATATTTGCTTTTTAAAATAAAGTATAATTATCTAATTTAAATTATCAACGCTGTCTAATTATCTTAACCAAGTGTAATCCAAAAATCTTCAAAAATTAGAGGCAATAATTATCAATCAGGTTACCTGCTTTGCTAATAAGTGACCCTAAAGATTGTTGTAATACCCTAACTCGCATTTTTAAGGTCAATCTTATTATTTAAGGACTTTTCTGTTTGATTTAGCCCACGCGCATGCTTTATTTCAAACTTGGCGCGCGCGCACTGTTGTCACTATTAGAACGGTACAGTCAAGGAGGAAAAATAAAGGACCATCTAACTTAGTTGCCCAAAAAAGACCAAGACATTCGCCTAAAAAAGGTGTTGATGAGTGTTAAGGTTGTGACTCCAAATTGCAAGATGACAACTTTGTACTGCTTTGTGACTCCAAATTGCAAGATGACAACTTTGCACTGCTTTGCGACTCGTGCGAATCCTGGGTAGGCATCGGATGCTTGGAAATGACAGAGCCTGAATACAACTTATTCAAAAAAATGACTCGTAGGCTCGGGTCACTTTGTTTTTGTCCCGTATGTAAACAACAGAAAAACTTGACCAACCAAGGACTGACATCTGTAGAAATGAAAGATATTTTGAGGAGTGAAATGCAAACGTCATTTAAGGCAATGGAGGATAAGTTTTGCGCCTTATTAGAGCCTATCCAATGGAAAGTAGCTGAAATCGAGAAAGACCTGAAACACAATTGCACACTTTCCGACGTCCAGCCTTTCACTGAGAACCTAATTGGAGTGAAGTGTCAGAACTTGGAGGAAAGCCTAACTGAAAAATGCGTGAAAAAGGACGAGGAAATCAGTGACAGTAGCTGGAATTTAAATTCAGCTTATGTGTGTCAGATCTTCTGGAAAAACAGAAAAATCTGATAGTGATGGGGTTAAGCCGAAGACGCTACTTTGCCATTTAGTAGGCAACATAACAAGACCGAAAGCAAATTTTTCAACAAAAAGCTACATGTACTTTGCCCTGCGAAATGTAGCTACTCAGTTAGACTTCGTAAACATGCGCCTGGTAAGATCAGGCCTATTAAGTTGATGTTCAAGACACCGGTAGAACGAGATACAGCTTGTTTCTTTCTGATGTCCGAGACTGCTGGTATCAAACTACGTACCCCTCGTTCAAAGTCTCTCATGACCGTACTACCATTGAACTGATCAAAAAAAAAAAGAAGTACGATGCCCTGAAACAAGAGCTGAAATCAAGGTTGGACGCTGGCAAAACTAACTGGAAGATAAAACGTAGCAAAACCGGACTAACCCTCGTGAATAATAACTATTTTCGTGAAATCCCAAACAGCTACGCGAGCATGGAAGAGTGACTCCTTAAAAAGTCGAAATGTCTGAGTGATAAATTTTTGGTAACTTATAGAAATGCACACTGCCTGTCATTTAAATGAGAACAGTTTAGTGAGCTAATAAAACAACGCAAACCACATTTAGTTGTTGTTACCGAAGTTTTAGCAAAACATTTCAGTTATCCGTCTATTTATTTTCAGCAGCTACCACAGTATAATTCAGTATCTAACAATTCAGCTAAAAGAGGGATCTGTATTTCTATTCATGGTTCTATTAAATTTTCTGTAGTTGTTGATTCTTTAGTAGACTCAGTGTCGGAGTGTCTTTTGGTTGATGTTAAGTTGCCCTATCATAGTACTTACATGTGTATTGCAGCTTTTTATCGTAGTTCTACTGTGAGTTTATCGAGTCCAATTAATAATTTCAATGTTCTAGCGTGCATTTCTCGTCTTGCTGGTCGTAGTTCAAAGTTCCTTATTCTAGGTGACTTCAATTTATCTTTGATAGTTTGTAGTGCACTTAGTACGAGTCAGTCCACTTCGTCATATGAGCAGCAATTTTTAGACAGATTGGATCATCTGTTCTTATACCAGCATATTGATAGGCCAACTCGAGCCAGGAAAGATGCTATTCCACCAATTTTAGATCTGGTTATTATCAAGTCAATCGATAATATTTTGAGCATAGATTTCCGTCCACCTTTAGGTAAAAGCGATCAGGTTGCGCTTGATATTTACATGAGTATTGATGCTCAACAGAGAGGTTTTGTGATTTATCAGCATGATTGTGCTAAAACTGACTATGAATCAATGCGACAATTTATTTTGCTATTAATATCATGTATAAATTAGAAAATAATCATGTTTCTCCGGATACCGCGTTTGATTTTGTAAAAATAAAGTGTTGATGGAATGTAGGGATAAATTTGTTTTGTTAGGGAACAATTTGCCTGGTCGTAAAAATAAACCTAAACTTCCAAAACACATGCTACAAGCAATACGTGAAAAAAATAGTCTTTGGTGGTCGTATATTGAGTCACGACATAGTAAAATAGTCAGGCAAGGACATTCGGATACTCAGTTGCAAGAGGATCCAGGTGAATGGCGTGCGTATACACTAGCAAGAAACCAGGTCACTCGGTTTCTTAGGGATCATCGTATTAATACGTGAAAATATAGTCTTTGGCGGTCGTATATTGAGTCACGACATAGTAAAATAGTCAGGCAAGGACATTCGGATACTCAGTTGCAAGAGAATCCAGGTGAATGGCGTGCGTATACACTAGCAAGAAACAAGGTCACTCGGATTCTTAGGGATGATCGTGAAGAGCTTGAGTCACGTATTATTCACTCAATCACCGTATCACCTAAAATATTTTGGAAATATGTTATATAGGAATAGGCTTAACCTTGCATCATCAATATCTACTTTCACACATCCGGATACACACCAAAAGATTGATAGTGATTCTGAGAAGGCCCCTATTTTTAATCAATTTTTTTTAGTTTTGGTTAAAACACAGCCAATTCATTCAAATGAAGCTAATTTTGCATCTCAAGTAGAGCTGATTGCGTCGTCGGACATTCTTGCTCCATTTGATGATTCGGATTTCTCATTGACTGAAGTTTATGCTATTCTTACAAAATTGGATATTTCTAAAGCGCCAAATATAGACAATTTCTCAAACATAATGATTAGGAACATTGCTCATGAAATTGCAAAACCACTTACCCATATATTTAACTTATCTTTGGCGCATGAATTGCGTCCTTTAGGGTGGAAGAAGGCCTTGGTAAAACCACTTCACAAAAGTGGCTCCAAGTCAGATTTTAAAAACTATCGGCCAATTTCAATTACGTCTTTTTTTTTGCCGAGTGATGGAAAAGTTGATTGTTTTACGCGTTCAAAAGTATTTTGATGGAAATCATCTTTGGAATCCTACTCAGCATGGTTTTCGAAACAATAGGTCTTGTAATACTCAGCTGCTTGAGGTCATTTTGGATTTTCCAAGTTTTGCTATTTTAGTTATAACCTTTGATTGCATTTAAATCGACTTATCGAGGGCATTCGACAAAGCTTCAATACCCATCCTTCTTCAAAATGTACAGCTTATAAATTGGGAAAAAAAGATTGCATATATTGCTGATTATCTAAATGGAAGAACTCAACAAGTTGTTGTTAGTGAAGCTATGTCATCCTCAATTGATGTGTTAAGCGGAGTCCCCCAGGGTAGCTGCCTGGGCCAATTTTATTTTGTTTATTTATCAATGATCCGCCTTTCTCTGTTCAGCATTCTAGTGTCAAAATGTTCGCGGATGATGTAAAACTTTATCTACCAGTACGAGACACAAAAGGAGGTGCAACTTTTACAGGAGGATCTTGACTCTCTGACTTACTGGTGCGAATCTAATTCCATGTTCATAAACCCTTCTAAGTGTGTTGTTATACACTATCCTCGTAAACTCCTGTGAATACTTAATAGCTGTCTGGCATTCGAATCCCTTCAAACAAAATAGTACGTGACCTTGGCGTTTACTTTGATACCCGAATGAAATTTGACAAGCATATTTCGGAAGCTGTAAAGAATGCAAATTATTGTTTGTCGTCTATAAATAGAAGCTTTAGTAAGTTTAACCTTCGTAATGTCTTACTATTATATAAATCAATGTTCCACCCTCTTCTTGAGTATAACATCTCGGTTTGGTTTCCATTAAATCTAATGGATGAGCATAGAGTAGAAAAGGTTCAGAGAAGGGCCACTAGGATGGCCCCATACCTTCAGCGTCTTTCTTATCTGCAGAGAGTTTCTAGGCTTCAACTCCCGTCTTTGAAGTTTCGTAGACGTCGTAGTGACCTTATAAAAGTGTTTCGTATACTTAAAGGAGTGGATGATTTTGGTCCAAATTTATTTTCCAAATTTAGCCATTATCACTCTACTCGTTAGCATGATTACAAAATATATCCCCCAAAACCAATTAAAAAATTGGTCAATTATCTTTCGTTAGTAGAGTTGCTGGACCATGGAATAGTTTGCCTTTGGAGGTTGTCGAGGCAGAGAGTATTTGAATTTTTAAGAGTGCATTAGTAAATACGCCTTTTTAATTAGACACTTTTGTTGTGTAGTTTCATGTTATTTAGAAGTTTTTGTTGTTTAGTTTGTCGTTGCCAGTTTACTTTAGACTAGTATTACGATTTTGTGTTTTTGTATTTTTGCGACAAGCATTGATGTTTACCGCTAATGGTAATAATAAACAAATAAATATGAGGATAGCTTTTTGCATTATTTTCATCAAGATGGCACCTCTTTGTGGGGGAGTTTAATTCTTGCTTCTAAAATTATAGAAGATTTTACGCCCTAATAGCTTTTAATAATTTTTGAATTAATATATTTTGGAAATTCAGAGTCAGCATGAATATATCAGCATGAATAATGTACTTTTTTGTTGCAAATGTTGTAATCAAAACTTTTAAGTTTTCAGTTCATATCAACAAGGGTTGCTTTTTACTTAAAGTTTGTTACTACGATCTGTTTGACCCAAGGCTCTCTTAAATAGGAAGGAGGAATACTACCTTTCCTCATTCCCACAGTTTCAGAGGCAATTTATTCAACAAACCTGATTATAGGGATGCTCCCCATGAACGCCCTGAAAACAAGAAGATTTAAACATTGTATATAAATAGGAAGTCCGAAATATTACAAATTAAATTCGTTAAAAACAAAGCTCCCGGTAGCAATTGTCAGTCAACCTCCAAAAATTCCTATAAAAGCTAAAGATCCCCCCCCCCATTTTCCACCTCTTTGCCGATAATCAAATGAATGTAACATTTTATGTCACATAGAACAAGATTGTTGCAATGGGAGGGGCACAATCATCCATCTCAGTATCAATAATAAAGGCGTAGACCGAAAATATTCTCAGGAATCAAGAGGAGTTACATATCAACTTTTACATGGAAAATTGGTCATAATATGTAAGGGTATTCATACATTCTTATCCGCTTCTCTAAAAAAAATGACAATATTTACAGTAATTACCATACAGTACGAAACATTTCCAATCACTCTGATCTGAGGTATCTGAGTAGTATCCAGGCCAATACCCCCTTCAGCGGGTTGCTGGTTTCTGAACTTGTAGATCTTAAATATGAGGTTAAATAGGGAATACAAAAATTCAAATATAAATCGAGTACACATTTCACAAATTCTGGACATGCTACATCTTACTGAAGATTGTAAAGCTCTTTTGACTCAAGCTCCTGCTTGTTTTATTCAGGGAATGGTGCTAAATGATCATATTTTGATCATTAGAGGTTATTGAGACTAAAGTGTCAATATCCTAAATCAAAACATACAAAGTTAATGAATGGTAATAAACAACCAAGAGAGATAAAACTCTACAGAAAGAAAACTTCAAACGAGACGACGGCCAGTAGAATTGAAAGACTAAAACAACGCGGATATTTTGCCTGTATCCAAACAAGGCGTCTTCAGCACAAGATAGAAAATTAAAAGAAAACTAATCTAAAAACAAATAAAAACCACCACCAATAATAATAAATACAATTTTCGCTACTTATCCACGTAGGGAAAAGCAGCTATTTGAGTTACTTCAATGAGAATCAAAGAGCAACTGAGGAAAAATTATGAAAATTGAAAAGTAGTTAATTATTCTGTTGCGAAATAATCCTCTTGTAAGCTAACATTGAAGCAACTCTTTTTGGTCTAGTGGGTAATCTTGTCCCCTGGTGATTGTGTAAAATTTTAATTCCCCCATCGACTATTGGTTCATTTTTCAAAAGAATATCATAAATTGGGTCAATATTTAAATTCCCTGTGTCTCTATTTATTGAAATATTAGCAAATATGTGTTTTTTAATTTCTATAGCCTCCCTCGCCCACTGAGAAAAACCTCTATTATTAGAAATAGCTGTAGCCTCATCAAATTGTATAAAATGTTCGGGATAAAAGAATGTATGTTCAGCTAGAGCCGAAACAAAAGTTTCGGGAGGCTTTCTTAGTTGTAGGGTTTTTTCTATTGAGTTGCGATGCTCAATAAATCTTTCAGTAAATTGTTGGTGAGTTCTACCAATATAAAACTTTCTATATAAATAATGAATGGTGTCAGATTTCTACAAAACTGGTATTAGAGAGTTTTCAAGCTAGCTGATAACGAATATGTGGGTAAAATTTCAATACAGAACTCGAAATCACAAGACATTAATCAAGTATTTCACATATAGTGTTCAATTTTCACTAACAAAATAGAGCAAAATTAGTAAATTAAAACAATACTTTTTTTGCAAAAATAAAAACAAAATTAAAGTTTGGCTTCTTTTATACTGCCAGTTTCTGAACGTTATGCAGTCACATTGCATGAGCATAATAGTTTGATTATGCTAAGAAAAATTAAATAAATACACATAATTATTAGAATTCTTGTCTATAAGTTTTAACCTGAAAAAATAAAAGAAAAAAAACAATCAGCTCACAAACCTTGTCCTTTGGTACCTTTCTTCCTTGCTTTAAAGTTTTTGTTGAATCCAAATAAGCAGGATAAATACAAATCCACCTAAAATAGTAAAAAGATATTTTCTTATGCAACCAGTTCTTATAATGGAACCAAACCATAGTTTCTTTATCTCAAATATTAATAAAATTCTATGTGTTTATTTTGCATATATTTTCTAGGTTTTAGTGTTGTTATTTTTTTTTATACCCTGATACAGTAAGTTTACATTAGCTATAGGAGAAAATATAGGTACAACAGGTAATAAGAATTTACCATAACGAAGTCTTAATTATATGCTTGGTTTCTTTTTACATCTAGCATTTCTAAGATAAAGAAAAGCACTATGTACAATATGAAAGCTTACAGCTTTCTACAGCAATTCTTATTATTAAAAAAAAAGAAACAAAAGCGACGCAAATTCCAGAGCCCTGCCAAAACGTCAAACCCTAGAGCCCTGCAATGTCTAGTTAACATAAAAATTTAAATCACGCAATTTTACAAGCTATAACTGAATACGTCTGATTTAAATTACATCAACATTTATTAGCATTTAAAAGCCGAAACGAAAACCAGTAAGCCTTGGGGCAAAACCAAGCCACTTTCCCAAAACAACACTTCTTTTTCATTGTGGATTCCCAGATTTCCAAATTTTATTGCAGATCCCGAGGGAAAGGGTCATATATTCATTTATATTCTAAGCAATGCTGATTAAATCCAAATTTATTTAGTTTTTGTATTTAGCTACAATTAGTCAGTTAGAGCTTCATCATCAATCATTAGATCTACGGATCACTAGCTGAACTTACAGAGAATAGGTCTCATTTGATTCGACTTGAATGTTAAGCAAAATGCTGTCCAAAATAGGACTGATAAGGGAAAATTGCTGCTTTTTGGGCACTACTTTTTCTTAATATTTAGCCAAACTCACTTCTCAATCAACTAAAATGAATCTATCAGCATATCCCTCTGTGCAGTAGCCTGCAATAGCCAATAAAACGGCCCAAGTTTCACCTCTAGGACTAATATCAAGTTAAGGTAGGCCTACTATCTTTTTAAAAATACTTGAAAAGAATTGAGCACCCACTTTGGATAAAATTGGCATGGACAGTACCATCCTCTGAATTCCAGTTGACTCATTTTGACCTCCCTGAAGGTGTTATGCTTACAATTGAATACAGTAATTTTCAAAAACATTAATTTACTTGTAAGATACTTGGCTAATTTCATTCCAAACAAAACCATTCCAGTCAAAGGGATTATTAATGAATGGCCTTTTTCATTGCAGCTTTATACACTATTTTCCTCTTTTCACGTTTCTAGATGCCCAAGAAAGATTGACCATTAAGAATAATTAAATTAAAAAAAACAAGTTTTTTTAAACGAAAGTAAGGAGCAACATTAAAACTTAAACCGAACAGAAGTTACTCCGTATATGAGAGAGAGAGAGAGAGAGAGAGAGAGAGAGAGAGAGAGAGAGAGAGAGAGAGAGAGAGAGAGAGAGAGAGAGAGAAAGATGGGTTTATTAATATAAATAACAAAACAAAACAAGCAAATGGCCCGAAGCAAAGCTTGTTTGGGCTTACAACCCCAATACACATACAAATAAAACAATACGAAAAAGAAGAAAAAATAAAAAGAAAAGGAAAAGAAAGAAGAAGAAAAAATCAATTACCCTGCATTTCAATCGAAACGGATTTACACTTCAAAAGAGACAAAACAAAAAGAAACTAAAACCACTTTACCAGTATCGCCAAAATCAAAACCAACATCTTGGCTCCACTTGAGGTCCACTCAACTATCAAAACCATAAATATTAAGGCAAAAAAGCTTTAATTCCCGCCGAAATTCAAAAAAACTATCCATGTTTCTCAAAGTCGTAGGTAAACAATTCCATGCATGGGGTCCTAGATGCCGAATAGAAAATTGAGATCTACGGGTAATAGCAAGCGGACGACGAATTATATCGGGCTTTTCCTCCTCAACGCCCCGCTCCTTACGCTAAAGTTTGACTCTTTCTCTTAACTCTACTTTTTAAAACAGCAAAAACTTTAGCGTAAAGAGCGGGGCGTTGAGAAGGAAAAGCCCCTTTCATATACGAAACAATTTCTGTTCGTTTTAAGTTTTAATGTTGCTCCTTACTTTCATTTAAAAAACTCTTTTTTTTATTTAATTTCTGGACGTTTTTGAATTAATGCATGTTTTGATCTTGGCTCTCCACACATAAATAATTAAAACGAAATTTGCATATTAATTTTTTGGCTAAATGGCTTTCTCATAGTTTTAATCAGAAGATTTTGAGAAAAAAGGAGCGAGGGAGGAGGCCTAGTTGCCCTCCACATTTTTTGATTACTTAAAAGGCAACTAGAACTTTCAATTTTTTACGAACGTTTTCATCAGTAAAAAATATACGTAACTTACGAATTAACTTACGTGATGAACTTCTATATTCGTATGTTTTTACTGCGTATATGAGGAGGTTCGCCCCTCGTCGATACCTCGCTCTTTACACTAAAACTTAAATTTTGTCCCAATTCCTTAAGAATGACCTCTGAATCACAAAGGCCGTAGAATAAATAGTTGAAATTACTAAAAATACTTTAGCATAAAGAGTGAGGTATTACGAGGAGGTAAACCCCTCATATGCGTAATAATATTTGTCCGTTTTAAGTTTTAATGCTGCTCCTTACTTTCAACAGAAAAAAACTTTTCATATGTATTTCTTCATTGTTTTTTTCAAATAATGCTAGAAAATCCTGCGCCCCCTTCATTAAAATTCTCTTCCCCCATGGAAATACCCTCCCACTTAACCCCCCTTCCTTAACTCTCCTCCCCCCTAAACCAAAAAATCCCTCTGAAAACGTCTGTACACTTCCCAATAACCATTACTATATGGAAACACAGGTCAAAGTTTGTAACTTGCGGCCCCTCCCACGGGGACTGTGGGGGAGTAAGTCGTCACCAAAGACATAGTTATTAGATTTTTCGACTATGGTGGATAAAATGGCTACTTCAGAATTTTGATCCGGTGACTTAGGGGAAAAAAGAGCGTGAGAGGGGGTCTAGGTGCCCTCCAATTTTTTGGTCACTTAAAAAGGGCACTAGAACTTTTTAATTTCCATTAGAATGAGCCCTCTTGAGACATTCTAGGACCACTGAGTCGATAAGATCACCCCTGGAAAAAAACCAAACAAAACAACAAAAAAAGACAAAAAAAAACACGCATCTGTGATCTGTCTTCTGGCAAAAAATGCGAAATTCAGCATTTTTGTAGATAGGAGCTTGAAACTTCTACAATAAGGTTCTCTGATACGCTGAATCTGATGGTGTGATTTTCGTTAAGATTCTATTACTTTTAGGGGGTGTTTCCCCCTGTTTTCTAAAATGATGCAAATTTTCTCAGGCTCGTAACTTTTGATGGGTAATACTAACCTTGATGAAACTTATATATTTAAAATCAACATTAAAATGCAATTCTTTTGATGTAACTATTGGTGTCAAAATACCATTTTTTAGAGTTTCGGTTACTATTGAGCCAGGTCGCTCCTTACTGCAGTTTGTTACCACAAACTGTTTGAAACAGATTAGCCCTATAAACAGCATTGCATTGATCCAAATCATCTTGATTAGTTTGCTATAGGGTGTGCAGATCTACAATTATTTTTAACTATGTTGGCCAACCTGAAAACCTCAATAAGGTTTAAATACCTTACTTCACTTTAAATTTCAACTGAATAGTTTACTTGTAAATCCTAACAGCAGTAATACACTGAATTTCTTTAATACTTCAGAGAAATTATGAAATTCTTATAACTTTTTGTAGTTCTTTTTTTTTTGTCAGAGTTTTCTTTCTAAAATTCAAAATACATACATTTTTTTTTCTTGGGAAAGATGGGGTGAAATGAAGAAAGATAAAAGAACTAGAGTTACAATGGCTGCTTTATAATAACCAACTTTCTAATTCCATAGCTTACTAATCCTTGAATCAGATACAAAACAACATAAGCACTGTAAATACTTCTTACATTTTAATCCATCTTAGTTTCCTTCTGAAGTTGCTTCAAACATCATCAATATCCACCTTGACATTACGATTGAAAGACATGTGTGCAAGACCTTTCAGCCTGCCCCCTCCAGTCTGATTGTGGAGGTATGTTTTAAGCTGCTTTAGCATGCTAAATGAATGAGAAAATACAATCACAGGATACAATCAGGGAAGAATCAGGGAGAATGCAATCAAAAGTGAATGCACAGCTGGAAAAAACTGGTTGCTGAATGCACCAAGAGTTTCAGTAAATTTATCAGGATGATGAGACTTGCCTACAGACCTCTATTTAGGTTGTTGAACAGTTAAGTCAGCAAGGAAGCTAGTCTCAGAGGAACTGCTTATATTTGCAGCTTTGTCACAACCTTGGCTGGATTTGTTGGATTTGACATGATTGAGCTTGGCCATTAAGAAATCTCATATGGAGTTCTTTATATAGCTGGTCAAGATATGGGAAAAAGACAAATTCTTTATAAAAAAAAGGAGAAGCATCTGAAGAGGAGAATCACCAATGTTGGCGTCTTGGTATTGAGGCAGGTGTTCCAACACTTTCAGCTGTCGAGACTGCTATTTTAAAAACCAGACAAGCTACTATTTCTATTGAAGCCAATTTCAACTTACTTGTTCATGTTTAATTCGAACTCTTAGCAGAGTCTAATAATCTAGTTTGCAAGACCTATGCCAGTCATTTCATTTGCAGTGTCAAAATGCAAAAAAAAAGACTTTCTTCTATTTGATGATTGTCATAGAAACAGACAAGAAAACAAGCTTTTTTTTGCATCACTCATCCCATCAGCCAACACAGAAAAACATTTCACAATTTTGGCTCTATTCAAAATTTTGTTCTGAATAACATTGTTTACACTACCAACAATACCATTCTGCACTAGAGGAGATTCATATCTTGTGCTTTACGTGGATGATTTGAAATGCTTCCACAATTTTGTTTCTGCAATCCATTATCAATTGCAACATCACTTTTTTCATGAAGACCCCACAGGGCTAGTTCATGAAAACCATAAAATAGAATAGCCTGGAAAATTGATCTGAACATTTCCGAGTCTTTAATTCTTTCCTTGAAATCTTGTAAATTCAATTGCTGGACAATTCGAATGTTTTTTCTTTCTTGTATTTTGATAAACATTGTATATTTTTGTACTACAGTAATGTGATACTGTCTTTCATCATGATACTTAAAATCCACAAGAGCATATTTGAGGTCAGTATATGGCTTCAAAACTAAGCATTCTGACGCATGCATGAATTAGGGTCCAGTTTTTTGAAATTTGAATATTTTGTCAAAGATTTTGGTAGTTTTGTTGAATAAGTTCTTAATAATGTTTTCACTATAGAATTTTGGGTGGACAGAGAGGAATGTCTGATGCAAGTTTTTAGTGCTCTCAGATTCAGCAAATAGGAAGCAGTGTTTTTATATTGCATCTTTCACTTGAAGGACTGAAAACCAACCATGAATTCTTTTGGAGCCATGTACTTAGAAAACAACGAAAATTTGCAGCTATACCCTTGATATTCTGGTCAACTATTTCAGGAAATTCCAAGTTCTTTCCTGGTTTCCTGTAACCACACATTAGATCCAACTTTTGAGCATCAGAAATCTGGTCATGCTTATCTAAGAACTCCAGACTAATGTCTAGCAAGGTGATTTTGCACTCTGACAGAGGTATCTTTTGACTGTTAATATATTTAATAAAAGGGATTATTGATACTTTGGCTTAGAAGTTATTCTAATGCCTTAAGCAAATTTGTCTGAAATGATGCGGACTTTGTCTGTTGACCATGTGCCTCTGGATATGGGGTACCCCCCTGATTAAACACTCCAATCAGGGTGGCTGCAACCTTTTATGGTGGGCAAGGCCCATCCCAGGAATCTCAGTATCTAACTTAAACTGGTTCTAATCAGATTCCAAGCCAGGGGTTGGTTGGGCTAGCAACCCTCTACCAGGAAATAAGCACTACAAATAGTGACAAAAAAGCCTCGGATCTGGACTTCTTCTTAAGATATCAACCATCGAATGTCAACTGACATTCTGCAAACGATGTAAGAAAGACTGACAGATTAAATCTTCTAGACCAAAGAGGGCTTCAAATAGCCACCTGTAATGTTTCGGCTCTGAATGCACCTGCATCAAAGAACCTACTTTCTGAAGAGCTTTACAAGAATAAAGTGGCAATTACTGGTCTAACATAAACCCATCTTACCAGAAGCAAAGAAGAGCAAACAGGTAACAATCACTTGTTGCTTTGGTCTGGAGGGACCATGAGAAGGAATGGTGTTGGCCTTGCACTAAATAGCCTTGTAAGAAAGGCGTTATTCTTGCATGAAGCCAAATCAGACAGACTAATGAAGACCTGCTTTGGACACAAGCATGGTAAGATGACCATATCATCATATGCTATGCCCCAACCAACGATTCTGACAACATTACCAGGGAAGCGTCCTACTCAGCTCTGACCAGATGTCCTATGACAATGGCACCCTGTGATAAAAATGTTCTTCTTGGTGAATTAGGGCCAGAGTGCATGAAGATATAGGTGTTTGGTGTGGCACAATTGGTCCTATATCCCCTGGCCCACTTAATGATAATAGCCTATGCCTACTTGAACTATGCTGTTCTTATGATCTTGTTATTACAAATACCTACTTTCAACACAAAACTATCCACCAGTACATGTGGTATAGTAATGACGGTTGCACAAAGACAATCAACTATGTCTTATTTCTAAACGCTGGAGATCATCACTGAAAAATTCCAGGACTAATAGATCAGTAGAGCTTGGAAGTGCAGATCACAGACTTGTGTGTGCTGAAGTTCAGCTTTGCCTCCAAGCACAACAACTGGAAAAAAGGCCAGTTGCTTGAACTTAAGGATCCAGGTACTCACCTGGAGTGTAGTGTTAAGGTATTGAATTGCTTTGAGCTCCTTAGCAGACTTAGCAGCAGCAAAGGGGCCCAGAAGTATTTTAAATCACAGATGAGCAAAGCAACACAACTGGTGCTTGGCAAGAGAAGTTTTCCAAAGAAATCATGGCTAACTAATGAAATGCTGCAGGTCATAGAGCAAAAACAGAGGGTAAGACTCCTTGGGGACATGGGCATTTATTGAGGGCTTAACAGAATACAGAACAAAATTACAATAAAATAAAATTACATTAAAATTGTAATAAAATATTTTACAATATAAGGAAGCTTTCATTTCAGTAATTTGCAAAAGCAAAAATTGAGGCTCTTATTAAATTATATTAAACTGTTTAAAGAGTAAAAAACTGGTAATTGCAAAAATATTTGAATATATTTTGACAATGGATTAAAGCAATTCAAAAATCTTAAAAAAGAAAACCAAAAGTTTGAAGCTTAGAAAAAATTATTGTTATAAATTGGATTTGCTTTAATAATCAAATATCTTAAGACAGCAAATTGTCTGTGATTAGAATACAAGGGACAATAAGAATCCATATATAGAAGCCTGTTGTGTACTGCTAGCACAACAGGCTAATCTATTAAACCTTATAATAAAATCCATAAACCTTAGATTTTAAATAGCACAACAATTGCCTTCAACCTCATCCCCCTTACCAAATACCAGGATATAGCTGCAGGCTGTTTTTGAAATGTTGCTGATTTTTTGGAGGATTTATTCAAATTTTTAATTATTTCTTATTTCTTCTGGATTTTTGTGCTAACCAAAACTAAGCTTTTTTAATATCCAACCAGGCTTAAGATTTCCTAGCAAAAAAAAACTCTTTACATAGCATAGTTTTTGCTGTAGATATGTTCCTCAGACTTTGATTCTCTGTTTTGTATAAAGAGAGACTTTCTCTGTCTGTTTCAACAGTTGCATCTAAACTTAACAGAAATTTCCACTTCATCTTTTGAACAGTTAATATTTTCTTTCATTTAATAGTAAGATTTTAATTATTATAGTCTCTAAGTCTTTTCTATTCTGTTGGTTTTTTCTTTTTGGTTGCTGGGAATGAATGTTGGTTAAACACTAAAATTAGTCCCAGCCTCTTGCTTTAACAATTTCCAGCCTCTTGCTAAAATATTTCCAGCCTTTTGACAGATCATTTAAAAATAAGAGGATTGCAAGTAGAGTAGAAAACGTATTAGAAAGTGAATGAAAAATACAACAAAATAGCATAATTGGTCTTCCTAAAAAAAAGTTTTGTAGGTAAGTCAATTAACTTGTTATTTGAAGTTAGTAACCTTGAATAACTATATAATTTAACATATTGAAGCATGGCTTATACTTTTTTGCAATTCAATGATATTTACATCTCTTCCTGATTTTTATTTGATAACAAAATGTAGGGGCTATTCATACATATTTTTAATAATTCAATCAATATTTTTTGCCCAGATTGTTGCCAATTAATGGCAGTGTTTGTCTTTTTACCTTAAATTACCTTAAATCTAATTTTAAAATATTTTTTTAATTATTATAATTTATATAAGATATCTACTTTATAAGACATATAGAGTCATCAAAGTTCCCACTTAACCAGTTAAAGACTCAGATTTGATTTTCACTACCCTTGGTATTTTAACAGTTTTTGTTTGGACAGCAGAAATATAATGTTAGGAAAATTGCTAGCTAGGAGGTTTTTTGATGGCAGAAAAAACATTTGGCCTAACTCCATTATGGTCTATAAGTTTATTTAGAATCTGGTACAAAAACATAATCTTAGTTGCATCAAATATTTGTTGTTTATCTAGAAGTATTCTCAACCAAACATTAGGTGTATTTGATTCCCAAAAAATTGACATCAATTATGTTAATAGGCTATAGCAGGGTATTGTAAAATGTGGTTAGCAAGAGAATGAAACATAATAGGCTAGTGACTAGTGACCCTTTAAAAGAACAAAAAGTAGCTCATATCAAAACTTCCCATTGTCTATTTTTAACAATACAAGCCTATAGATTAATCTATTTTTGTTTAAAATAATAAGTAAGTCTGTACAGGAGGTTCAACACTCCTTTATCTGGTAAAATTCTAATTAATTGACTTCTTGCTATCTCAAAAAGGGTTTAGGTTAGGAACATGAAACTTTCAGGGATGAATCTACAGGCTAAAGTATGTCCCAGGAAGGTATTTTGAAGCAACTACCTCCACTCCTTCTCCCTCTAGAGGGCCCTGACCTTTGATGACCTTTAAAAATATGTGTTTTATAAAAATGAAACCTTGCAAAATAGATCTTCTGCTTAAATGAAGTACAACAAAATTGTTTTCAGCTTCATAACTTTGCTCAATTCCATTTAATAAGCTTTTAAAGATATGCAAATACATTTCCTAAATTTTGAAAAAAACATTGATATGGCTCAAAATTCTTATAAATAACAGGAATTGCATTTTCAGAACTAAAGGTAGAGAAAAAGCAACTAGTAACTGAAAATTAAGGTAAAATGTTGTTTTGTTAAAATTTCAATAGGTATCAACCTATCATTTAGGCAAATTTCAGGGCCCTCTAGAGGGAGAAGGAGTGGAAGCAGGTACTTTAAAAACCTTACTGGGACATACTTTAGCCTGTAGACTCATCCCTGAAAGTTTTATTTTCCTAGCCTGAGCCCTTTCTGAGATACCAAGAAGTCAATTAACTAGAATTTTACCCCTTGTCTTGCTGGACATATACAATTTCAGGTAGAACCATAAAAATTAGCCTAAAAATTTATAATAAAAGAAAGCATCTCTATTAATTCTAGCATGTCTTTGTTCTAAAGAGCCACTATTCTAGAGTTTTGCCTTATATACCTTGGGCTATATCTGAGATGATTAGGTGGGGGGGGGTATACTGTCATAAAATGACTTGGTAAATATTTAGTTTTGTTCCAAGTGCTCTAAAGTGTGTATTAGGCCTACTGCATATAGCAAGATTCTGATGATTGCATATTGTTTCTTTGTCATTATTAGAGAAGTGTATTCATTTTTTAGGTTTCTAAAATCTCCCTCCAACAACACTAATAATGTGTGAAGTGGGCTTGCTTACAGGTAACAATACCTATAGAGCAAAGTGTATTAGTCCTTGAGCCTTGCAGGCAGCAGGGCAAGGTCTGTATTCTGTATTTATTCAACAAAGGGTGACAAAATTAAAAAAAAAAAACTTGAACAGGGTTTAAATAAATTAGATAAATATAAACTCTGCTGCTCACAGGGCTCATGGACTAATACCCTTTGCTCTATAGGTCATGTTACCAGTAAGCAAGCCCATTTTACACATTTTTAGTTTGGCCCATGGAGGAGGAGGGTCAACCAGAAATGGATGCACTTCTAGAATTGGCATTTCTAATCACTCTAAACTGGAAACCATGCTTCTTTGCAGCATAGTTTCCAGTATTGTACTGTCAGAAAATGACTTGGTAAATGTTTAGTTTTGTTCCAAGTGCTCTAAAGTGTGTATTAGGCCGACTGCATATAGCAAGATTCTGATGATTGCATATTGTTTCTTTGTAATTATTAGAGAAGTGTATTCATTTTTTAGGTTTCTAAAATCTCCCTCCAACAACACTAATAATGTGTGAAGTGGGCTTGCTTACAGGTAACCTTACCTATAGAGCAAAGTGTATTAGTCCTTGAGCCCTGCAGGCAGCAGGGCAAGGTCTGTATTCTGTATTTATTCAACAAAGGGTGACAAAACTAAAAAAAACTTGAACAGGGTTTAAATAAATTAGATAAATATAAACTCTGCTGCTCACAGGGCTCATGGACTAATACCCTTTGCTCTATAAGTCATGTTACCAGTAAGCAAGCCCATTTTACACATTTTTAGTTTGGCCCATGGAGGAGGAGGGTCACCCAGAAATGGATGCACTTCTAGAATTGGCATTTCTAATCGCTCTAAACTGGAAACCATGCTTCTTTGCAGCATAGTTTCCAGTATAGAGCACTTGAAACGAAACTAAACAATTACCTATGACTTATGATATTTGGAAAGAACGCAAATTGTGGAATGTGATGGTACTAGGATTAACCTAGCTTCTTTCCTTTAGAAGTGGCCAACTACTAGAGTGATACCCCAAAATTCAAATTTATAAACCTTTCAGGCTCAGAGTGTTTCTTTGATGGATTGAAACTTGTTATGGCATTTCTTTCCATATTTGTAAGAGAATCCTTTCTAAAGTCTACCTCTACAGATACAAAAATTCTAGCTATTCTTCTTCTTCTTAAATTTGAGGAGTTATTGAGACCTCTCTTCCGAACCACTTTCACCTCCCTTCTTCGGATCTTTTTCTGAAAACCAGTATCTGGAATCCACAATAGACTCCTTTGGGCTCTTAGTAGGTTTTTTTGGTTATTCATTTGACGCTTCAAATATTAGTACAATCTTCAATAAACAAAAATGCTCTTCTTTTCTTCAACAGCAATACATTTCTTAGTAGTACCCTTGTTTATCTTTCTGTTGTTTTTTTTTTTTTTTTTTGGCTAAACAATTGTGAAGTATTATACTTCCCTTGGTTAACAGATAACTAGCACAATGACACAAGACAAGAGTAAAATAGATGGCTTGTGAGAAATGCAAGTACATGAACTGCCTGTTCCCAGTAATTTAAGGCCTGTAGGCCGGTCGGTACCAATACGATTCTATCTACGCACTCTCACTATTCTGCACAGGATAAATTCTCCTTTTCCTCCAACTTGACCCTAAGACACACTTGCCCTCTTCAAAATTTTATTAAATCTTGATAAGGTCTGCCTTCATCTTTCATATCATTGTCAAACCTTTCTCTAGCAATAGAATACTATTATTGGGAAGCTTAAGAGCTCGAATACTCATCTTAAGATGGTTCCTCTCAGCCACTTAATTTCAACAATAAAAGAGAAATGTTGTAGGGTCTCTATTTCTTCTCTACGGACCCAACAATTCTGTTTATGGCTTAGATTCCAACTCATCAAAAGGGGATTCAGCATTAATGATTGAACCTTTAGCCGGTAGAACAGTACATAATTTTCTCCTTTCAAGAATGATTCTAATTTGAAACAGGAGGCTGGGGGGACTCTATCCCTGAATTCTTATTGTGTCCCGTAATGTACAGCTACCTTCTGGCTCTGATGGCTCCTGCCAACTGCTCGTCGCCTTATTGGCAAGACTGTCAACCGTAACGTTACTCGAGAATCTAGCCATGACCGGGAATGTGCTGGAAGACAATATTCCATCCAGATTTTTGGAGATTCATTATTTTGGTTGTCAGTTTTTGAAGATCAGTATCTTCTACTGTTTTACTGATATTTTTATCTAAGTAGAGACCAGACGGTAAGTTTGTTAAATGAACTAGGTTCCAAAAATTATTGAGGTTTTCAAAGCTTTGAGACCATCCAAAATCGCTGCAATTTCTGTTGTTAGAACGGATAATGGGGGAGTCATAAGCTTCAGAATGTTTTATGAATACTGACGGATTATAGCAGCTGCTCTAGCTCTTCCATCTGCTACAGAACCATCCGAATAAAATGGTAGAAGACTTTTAAAATATGTGCTCATTTTTGCTTTGAAACAGTGAGTAGGCCAATGTTTGTTTTTCTTTTTTGACTTTCTGTCTTCATGAAATTTGATGTTGACACTGTGGATTTTCAGTTTAATATAAATATACCGATATTTAGTCCATACAGTTTTGATAGTTTTATTATTTATTAAAGTTAAGCAAAAGTGAAAACACTTAAAATGTATTTAGTTTTCAATAATTTTGTCTTCCTAGACCTAAATATCGAAATCGTATTGAACTTTGGACTTGAGATTTTGCTGTAACTACCTCACTCTTTTGGTTTCAATATAATTTTGGTCCAAATTTTATCGAATCTAAAAAAAAAATTGGGGTGTCGCCCATTCCCCTCTGTTTCAACGCCCCTTCCTGCTATGATGGAGACAGAAAGTAGCATCCGCTTACTTTTACATGTATTGTGGCTTCCACTGTTCAAATTCTGTCCTATTTAAGGCTTTCAAATTGGGTCGAATTTAAATACTATGAGGTATTCGCAAGAAGATCTCATTTGTCATTTTTCTTCTTCTTCCCCCAAACGAACTGTGTTCTTACATTCTTCTGTGTTCTGCAGCACACAAAGAACAAAACCTGCTTCATTGTTCTGAGACACACTGGGTTGAAAGGTATGATACTGCGATTACTTGGTTCCATTAAGTGCAACAACAGGTATCACGAAAACACAGACACGGAGGGAAACAGACACTACCGTTTATTGAACAGCAAGAGATTAGAAAGTCTGAAAAAATACACTCTTCATCCTACAGATTTTTGGGTGTTGGTGCTTGTCTCCCGTTTTCTCCAATTTATGTGCGTCATTGTGTGGTACATGCCCTCGGAGTTCTAAAGGGTTTTAACAGACTTGTCTGTTTATTCGGATTTGAGTAATACGTCAATCGTGGTATTTAGAGCAAACTTGAAACTCGTTCCTAATAAGAAAAATCGGGGTCAGCCGGCGGTTCGCCACCGTTTTTTCTAAAAATCAGCCACTCGCCACCGAAAAGGAAACCGGCAAATCGGGGTCTACAACTGACACTATAAGCTTTATGGTTACGTTTACGTTTACGGTTAGTGGAGCAGTAGTCAATTCAATTCAATTATATATATTTAAACAAAAACACATAATTAAATGTACATAATCTGCCAGGACCGAACAAAAAGTGCTTGGCTAGGGCAAAAACTTAACTAAAGAATAATTAAACTATCAACAAACAGAAACAACGAATCGGTTGGATTTATAAAAAAAATAGAAAAAAAGGGAGTGACGAAGAGAAAGATATAGTCAGATTCCTGTTTGTAGTCATTTCTGTTCGTTTTAAGTTGGCTTGAGCATTTACTTCCATATTTACCCGTCTTAGGATTTTATTTTTCATTTACATCAGTACCTGTTACCATTACGTTTGATGTAATTATTTATTTTAATTTCTATTCTTTTTGGGTTTCAATTATTCTTCGACAATATTTCCTGGTCATTTAAGTTTGAATTACTATCCAACTTTATTTATGCTTGTCTTACGTTTCAATTTGCCTCTTTACTTTTCTTTAAAAACTTTAATTAATGTTTGTTTTGATTGCCAAAGATTTACTATTGGTTAATACAAGAAGATTCTGGGTAGGCGACAAGCCTACCCAGAAGATTGGTTAATATAAGTAGGCGACAAGCTTAATACTTGTCCCCGTAAAAAAACACCCAGCAACTGAAACGTCGATTCGACGCCCTATGCGCCAGCAATGGCTCTGGAGGATCTTTATGCTTTTATACAAGAAGATATCCAACTCTTTTTTAAATTCTTCAGCTGCATAAGTTGGTCTGAGCGCCGTCTCTGATTGCATTAAATATAATTATTGCGTACTTTTAGTTCACTTTGAAATCAAGGTTTGGAACGGTTCGTGCACAAGGATTTTGGTTCACTAATTTACCATAATGAACTCGAACGGATCATGCTGCGAGAATAATCAAAATATTACAAAGGCATGAAAATGGAATAAAACAATTAAAATATACAAGGTATCCTTTTTGGAGATATGTGATCGAACATGCTCCCTTTCCCAATAACAAACCATATATCTAAACAGCACTCAACTTCCATAACTTACAGCCCTTCTAAAGTGGGCTTTCAGTGGTTATATCATACCCAAAGGCATAGTTATTCCCCCTTAAGACTATTTTGAAAAAATGGCTGTCTCAAAATTTTTATCAGACGTCTTTGGAGGGAGCAGCTGAGAAGGGTGTGGGAGGGGGATGGGTGTCCTTCGATCTTTTTGGGCTGAAAATTTTTTATTTGAAGTCGCAAGTAGCCAGATTTGTAAGGAACAGCAATCGCAAATACTCGTAGTCACAGGCAAAAGTAGTCTCAATAGCAGTATTAACTTTAGTTACAATTAGGACTTGTAAAAAGTCCTATTGACTCATTTTGTTTCATAATAAGAAAAAAAACAGGCAAACAAAAACGCTGAAAACTTGGGTTTTATCTGCTACACTAAATAAAGCACTGTAGTCGAATCCGTAATTCCTGTCTCTTACAAGGAATTACGGAAGATTTTAGAATGTAAAACTAAACTCCACGGAAACAAAAAAGAAAACCAATTAGACAAAAAGAATACTTTTATTTTAAGATAGGAGACATTACAAAAATTGAAAAATCCTATTTCCTATTAATACGACTAGGAAAGAACAATATACGAACTGCTTCGAAAACAAAAGCGGTTAAGTAGCAAGCAGAATACACGTACGATATATATATATATATATATATATATATAATTTATATATATATATATATATATATATATATATATATATATATATATATATATATATATATATATATTTGAATATAAAACCCTTTATACCCTTCACATAGTATAGAATATCATATAAACTGGTTAAGTATTTATAAATATCATACAAGAACATCAAGTTGGTGCATGGAATGGAGGTATTTAAAGTGAAACACCATTCTTACGTATTTTCAAGACAAAAAGCAAGAAAGACAAGAAAGGGCAATTAAATTGAAAATACAGAACATTAATTTTCTTAGAACAAGGAATCTATTTCGTCGAAAGTTTGGCAAAAAAGAAAAAGAAAAAGGAGAATAAACAAGATTGGCACCTTTTCTTGAACGGTTATATGGCAACGACAGTCGTGAAAATAAACGAAGTTACTTGTTCAAGTTTATAAATATAATAAAGTTTAAATCAAATTATACAAAATATAATTACTATAATTTGATTTTTAATTAAACGGAGTTTAAACTAAAACAACTTTCTTTCTTAGCAACAAAAAATAAGAAGCCATATCTACATATACCGCTTCCGGGTTTACCTTCGCAAAACATTTTTCTTTTCGTAAATTTTAACCTTTGAGAAAGAAAACAAACTTCGATCGTATTTTATCACTCAGCTGAGATTGATAGCTGTCATTTCTAGCGTTTAAACGTTCTAGTCATTAGAAAAAGCAGACAAGAAAAAAAGTAACTTCTATTCAATTAACTAAGACTTGAAAGATGCATAAGGAAACACTAAAACACTAAAAACGCTTTATAACACAAAGGAGCCTGTCTTTTGCAATAAAAGCTTTCAAATACAACAATAAAAATACTCTGGATATTTTTCTTAGTTGGGATGGCCTACTGCCACGTTCCAAATAAAAGAGAGTAACTCGCACTTTCCCTATTAGTTACCCTACTAATATGCTCCTAAGTCATCTAGTAGGAGACCCACAACAGAGATGTCTATTAGTTCTTCCACAAACCTTATTTATCACTTGCGTTAAGTTATTGAGATATAAAAAACCTATTGGTATTAAGAAAAACCATCTTTCAGCTTTGTGCATAATGAACAGAAGATAAAAGTTGCATGAGCCACAAGTTCAATTCTTCAAATAGTCAATACAGAAATACTTCTGTATTTTATTAATTATAAATAAATTATTCATAGTGATGGTGCATTCAAATAAGAAGAAAAGTCCATAATGTATGAAAAAGCCTTTGATTTTCATTTCAATAAAAGATTTATTTTCAGCAATTAAGTTTTTTTTAAATTATGTCAATCTACCGAATTAGCACATACAGCATAGGTGGACACAGGTCCGAAACTTTGAAGGGAGTTGGGAATGGAGCCGTTTTCTTCAAAGAGGGTTATTTAGACGTACGTGGGGGATACATGCTAAATCACCGAATGACCGACTCCCACCAGATTCCTCTACTTTTTCGTATTGATGAAACGACTGCATTGAGCGACCCAGCATGCTCCACAGAGTACCATTGAGCAGGAATCTAAATAAGACAAACTTAAAAAAAGCCACTTTTAAATTGCCACACCCTATTTTGAGGGCCTTAAAATAGTTGAAAAAAGGTCTTTCAAAACAACTCCCTTCGAATTTAAAACTGTTTTGTAAAGACTGCTTTAAGAAATTAGCACAGGATTATAATGTCATCGAAACATAATACTTCGATTTCTATAACTCATAATTCAAGGCTCTGTATGGATACCAGCTCAGTTTAAAGAAAAAGGTCAAAACTGTCAGTTAGCACAAATTTACAACCGAACAAAATAAACTAATGTTAGACGCGAACAGCTGCCTAAAAACAATAAAAAACAGAAACTACGTACAACTAATTAATACATGCAATTGTAAGGTAAAAAAACAACTCACAACGCAATCAGGTTTTAAGTAACAACATAGGCAAGGGACGTAAAATTGTGATAATATTTCTAAGCCTTAAATTCATCGCGCAAATCAGTTTTGAACTTGGCCTCTTTAGCTCTTTTTACTGAAAGAGTTCTAGACGCTCCAAAAACGAGGAGCCATCATGGCAAATTATTTACAACCAAGACCGTATCCACAAAAAAGTTAGTAGGGTTTGACCCCCCCCCCCCCCCATTCCAAAATGCTTGTCATATTCGTAAAAACATAGTAAAAATGCGTATAAACCAAATTTTGATGCGTTTTTTAAGTTTTTTTGTCCCCTCCCCCGAATAAAATCCTGGATACAGCCTTGTTTAAAACGAGAGAAATCTCAGCTATTCTAAATAATGACCAATTATGTGCAAAAAAACCTTTTAAGTCAGATGCAACTTTAAAAGTTATGGGTACTGATGTGTTGAGTGGTGGCAACTACGAAATCGCTAAATCCTCTTTTTTTATTTACCCTTGTTTTAGGCCCTATTGTTATAACCATTTTCAAAACAAGCTAGTGACTTCAAGCTGTAATTACTCTGAGCTTGCTTTTTCATACTGAACGTTGCTGTTTTATTTTTATGCGGTCATACTCAGTTTAGCAACTAGTAATCACTGTCAATCAATAAGGTGGTCAGCAGTTTCTAATTTTTATTTTTTTGAAGAATCAGTGTTTCGTTGAATTTTTTATTTTACCTAAAATGTTTTTTTGACGAGACACAGAAGAGTACAGAAACTAGTTTAATTCTGCCTAATGCTGGATGGAGGGGAGGAATACTTTAGAACATATTTTGCACAAAAAGATAATTGAATTATCGCAATTTTTCTTCCCATGCCCTTTGTAAGAGTAAACCTTTTCTTACATAAAAAACAGAACATAAAAAGTCCACATTAAGCCTTTCCTTTTAATAACTAAAATGGAATGTAAATGAAACTTTATGGCACGAATGTATAAAAAGGCATCTGCAAATGGCTAAGGCATTTTAAAGTACTAAATACCGAGATATTAGAGTATTTTATTTTCATTTTCAAGCAAATCTCTATACTTTATTATTGTTGCACTAAGATACAGAATACAAGGAATGACACATCAAATTAAACAGAAGTATAAATCAGAAAAAACACACAAATATCAAATTAGTGGAATAATAAAAAAACTGAAATTAAATTCATCCGATTTTTCTTTTTTATCCTGGCTCTTACACAATTCTATGTGACTAAGAATTGTAATGTATAGCCACCATTTTCAGAATTAAAAAACAAGAAAAGAAAATTTTAGAAAGCCAGAAATGAATAATAATACTAATAAGAAATATAATAGACGCATAATATTAATTATTTGAGCAATAAGTTTTACCGGAATGCTATAAGTGCAATTTTCATCTTTAGAGAGCGACAGGTTTCAGGTGCTGACAGGTTTTTGTTCTTTCTAGTATTTGCTATAAGGACACGGTTAATACAAGTCTAGATTTGTTTGATCAGCCACCAAAGTATACCATCGCTCTTAAAGTATGCAAGTCATAAATATCGCCCCATTAATTTTCAACTTAAATTATTGTAAAGCATTCTAATATTTTCACTAAGAATCCTTTGAGCAGTTAATATTTGGCATAAGTTAACTTGATTAAATGTCTAAATGACAGTAATTGACCGCGTACCACAGGTACTGATCTCCTGATTCAACGCCTTCGGCTAGAAGTGTTATTTGTGGCTAGACGTAAATTATACGACAGTTCCAAGCCCCCCTCCCCACAAATTTGACCAATGTGAGCTGGGTTGACTCTGGCTGAGCTTAGCGTCTGTATAACTTAATTTTTCTTCATTTGAATCGAACATTTGGTCACACCTCTTACCTCCCAAAACATATTCAAGCACATATTTCTGGTTTTACTTAAGTACTGAAGCCTCAAATTAACCAGGTACAGTAAGGCAGCAAGGGAATTATTAACTTTTTCAAGTTTCTATGCCTCTTTGAAAGAGCCTTACAAAAGAAGAGAATTTTTTTTTTTTATTCTTGGTTTGACTTTTCTTCTTATTTAATCGAAATTAAGAGAAATAAACTGAGGAATGATGTATTTTCATTTATCAGAATCTTCAACCTTCTCAGTGCGGACCTAGATTATTAAGACAATATTCTGACACTATGGCAACTAGTTACATTTTTGAGCACATCAAGGCAGTTATTTCCTGCAAAATTAAAAAGAAAAAGACTCAATGTGGACCCTCAAAATACATACTTCGAAAAAAAAATGCATAAAAGTAAAAAAAAACGAAAAAAAAAACGCTTGCAAGTTATAAGTTGAGAGACCTTGGAACTCGGGATTTGTCTGTTAAAATAGTTCTTGCCTGTTCTGTTAGGTCAAGCTGATCCCGTGTGCGTCCACAAGCCAGCACTTCCCAATGAAGAGCAACCTGTAAAACAGGAACGTAAATATTTGAAACTTCTAGTATTCGTCAGAAGGCAATGTCCGTATTCTGCTCAATAACAACTTAATATAGATCAATCTTTCTTTCCAGAGAGATAATTTTTAACATGATAATGTTAGTCACGAAATGTCGCAATGTTCTTATGGACTTAGCCCAAAAGTCATTTCACAAATTATATAATCTTATTAATAATAATAATAATTTAATAATAATAACAATTTATTCCAGAAAAAGCCCGTGGGCCATAGGAAATTTACATAACAAAAAAACAAACAACAAATTAACTAAAATAAATCAATACTATTTAAAGAAAACGCTCCCGATGTGCCGCTGCAATCCTTATAAATCTTGCTATCCTTTTAATACTAAGGAAATTTGTCTCTTTCATTCTATCTACCATCCATATCTCATTCAATTTTTCTTTACCATACATCTCTCGCCTCCATTCATTCAATTTGACACATTCACACAAAAAATGTATTAAACTTTCATCCAGAGATCCACACATAGGACAAGCAATAGATTCTACCTTCTCCCCTTTTCTCCCTTGATACTTTCTAGATATACTAGAATCACAGTTTACCAACCTTTAATGTTTTATCTCTTCAACACATAAAGATACAGAATGAATAAATACAAACTGTAGGGATAACGGAGTACTGGTTCAATCAGATTTTACTCTTTTAACGCAAAATACATGCTTCGTGAGAAACGCATTGCAACAAATACAGTTATTTTGCGTGGGAAAACATGTGCAGTTTTTGGAAAACTCATACCAGTACATGCAAAATAGCACTCAGAATTCACGTAGAAGTGCTTGCATAATAAAAACGACAACAAAGATGACAGATAAGATTGTTACCAATAATAAATACGGACTTTTTATCAAGCAAGTGCCATGTTAACTTATGGGTTAGTTTTGGACCAAAACCGAATTGTTTATGACTAGATTATTGTATCTACAAATTATTGCACTCTATTACTATTACTATTACTATTTTCCCAAATCGGCCAATTGGTCTAAGCTATGAGACAGTCTTTCTTAACTGAGCATTAAAATCTGTTAATGAAAAAAAAATAAAAAAATAATAATGATCCGTAGTTTATATCCCGTAGTTTTATTAATGATCCGTTTTGAAAACACAAAATTCTGTGTCCAAGGGGCACGGGTTCAATCCCAGTAGTAACCAGCTATTTAGTTTGGGACGGGGTCAGTGGCGTGACTCTGTAAGCTCAGCCAGAGTCGACCCAGCTCTAAATGGGTACCTGGAGAAATCTGGGGAAGGTAAGCAGGAAGGGTGTGTGAAAGCACAGGATGGTTGGCCCTCAACCTCCTTGCACTTCCTGGCTGAAGGGTCATGAAACGAAGATCAGCACCGCCGGTTTGGATCTCAAGGGTCTAGTACAGTCTTACTACTACTTACTTTACTATACAGCATATATCATATACTGTATGGTATTTATGTATATCATATGCAGCTAGTTAAAATAAACTGACTTATGACTTCTCCCTATATTTTTAGAATTCCAAAAAACTGACGCTTTACAGACAACATAAACCCCATCAACAAATTAAGATATTCTCTAAGGAGCCAAAAAATCCTTGACTAGACCGTGGAAGTATTTTTTTTATTAGTCTCTCGAAATTGCGCCACCGGCCATAATGTCGGTAACTTCTAGAATACAGTTTAAACGCTCTAAAAAACTCGAGCAGTTTAAGTTTTCAGTATAGTGCTTGCTTTTAGAATTCAATAAATTATAAGGAAATATTACCTGTCAGTTTGGTTGATCTAGTTTTAAAATATATATTGTATTAACTGCAAAAAAAAAATATTCTCAGTTTTACTTCCTACCTCTTTTAAGCTTTCCCACGAATTAAGTATAACTTTGTCAAATAGATAGAGATCCGAAGGTACGTATTATCACCGATATCTTTGATAAATTATAGATAAAATTTCAATTATTTATCAAGGTTCATCTTTGAGTGACATTATATTTTATGCAACATATCAGGTTTACTCACTTAGTGCATAGTATCAAGGAGAATTGCGCAGAAAGCGCCAAGTGCACGTGTTTGGGTTCCTGAATTCCTTAGACTTTTGTCAAAGTCATGTACTTTAGTACTTCCAAAAAGGTTTAATTTTGCCTTAACAGCAATAATACAAGCTTTTCTCAGACACATACACGAGAGAGAGGGGAAAGGAGGGAAATTTGTGAAAATTGCAGGAAATAAGCGCTAGTTTATCAAAACAGCGAACAAAAATTATTGCGATCCTCTGAGGCTCTGTCCCGTATATAACAAAGTCTTTTAACACAAATATCTTCTATATTTTAAAGAAAACGGCAGAAAGAACAAGACTTCCTGCATTTAACGCATATGTCAATTACTGAAAATCAACTACTTTTGTTAAAAATAAAACAAGTGTTTCCCTAAAGTGATTCTTTACCCAAGCCCACCTAAGTTAAAAAGGAGTTTGGTTTTAATAAGTTATGTTCCAATTCATTTCACCAGAGAACAGTTTATTTTAGACCTATCCGTCAATATTCACGACGAAAATGATTACCATTTTTAGATAGAACGTCGAATGGTGAGCCAAACGGACTGTTTTTGTCTTGGCCATTTCTTTGCAGACCTTTACCATCTTATTTTTCCAACTCGCCCCAAATTTTATATGTGCCCGTATGTTAATGCTAACATAAATGAAACCCACGAAACTCGAACATATATGAAAACACAAACTTTGAACAAGTTCACCATAGAGTCACTCAGTGCTCCTGATTAGTAGTACTAATATACACACGAGAGACATGGGCACTGAAGAAACACCTCGAGAGACGAATACAAATTTTCTAAAATAACTGCCTCCAGCGCTTGCTCGGATTTCCTTGTTCTGACAGAAAATCTTAAGTACTAGATAGACCCCCCAAAAGCACACAAACCTATAAGCTATAAATTGAAGCATTTAACAGATTCACGCCATTAAATAAATTGAGTGATGCTTTTGAGTGATGCTTTCAATTGTTCGGTTACTAGATATTCGGATCTTTTCAGAAAAAAGAGCATTAATCATGCAGAAAGAATGTTGTTTCTTTAAACATCTGATTCTAAATCAGGAGCGGAAGTTATAACACTTACTTTTGGCGTTACCGCACTAGTTTCTTCTTGAAAAGGTGCCTCATTCCAGTCGAGTAAGTGTTCCGGTGTCTTCCAAGCTTCTTTTATATTTAATTTAATTTTTACCTCTGCCTCTGCACAGTAAACAAGATAAGTTAAGGCTACTCTTTTATTGTGCTTTTTGCCATGCTTCACAAAGTACTTTTGCAAACTAATTACGCCGTCATCTTTTTATTGCGTTCCTTTCCCTTGGTTCAAAATCTTTGATCGAAACCTATTTTGACATGGCATAATTATATTTTATAATATATATTGAATACGTTCGTTTGCAAGTGTCAATTCAATGAAGTTGAAACACTGTCCTTTAATTATTCCTAGGGTTATTCTATCCAAATTAATGAACCAACTATTAAAGCTAATTATTCAGTCACTCAGGAGTCTCCAATATAAAATTGATGGTGACAAATTGCAGTAGCAAAAAAACAGATTGATGAAACGCCCGTTTTGCAGATAATTAGACAAATTTTAAAGCCCAATTCTTCATTTCAAAACCCTCTACAAGTCCCTGTTAAAATTACGAAATTTGCACATACCATTTTATTATATAAGCATATTAAATATATAAAAAATTAATTTAGAAAACCCAATAAAAAAGATAAAAAAAGAAAAAGAAAGAGAAACAAACACAGATTATAGTATTTGATCTGGACAATAAACAGAAACCAGAATCAATGCCCTTTAACGTCCGCTGTCGTCACACAAATTAAAAATATTTAACATGAAGAGATAGCCGGGTGTTTTGCTATTCCGTTCCCCTTTAAACCCTGACGTAAAATAAGGCACAAATTAATTTGGCGGGTGTTTGACTGCAAAGAGAGAATTGGTCAAATTTACAGTTAAAGCTAAAGCGACACACATGAAGGGGACCTGGTTCTCAGTTAGATAATACCGATTCGAAACCAGTATAAACGTTGCAACAGTTTATATGGTGAGAAGTTTATACCAAGACTTACCTACAATGTCGGTCATCTGCAACTTTTTACATTTTTCGGTAACGAGCACAAGAATGAAGAAAAAAAAAATGTTTAAGCTAATATTGTTAAGCTTGAAAGATTGCATCTAAATATGTTAAGACAGATAGGCCCAGGCAGGGATAATATAAAACCTTATCGAATCAAATATCTGAATTTGAACAGTAAGGCAGCAAAAAGGACCGATTCATTGCTATTACCATATTAAGCTAGTTCAACTGTACCTCCATAACTCGGAGTTCAATTTTGTGTTTAATTTATGTGTTTTATTTTGTGTTTAATCCCTCTGGTTTATTCGGCAGCTCACTTTGTGCAGGAAAGCCTACCAGCACCACTCCAGAGGATCCAAAATACAGGCTACATTTGGAAAGGTCTTCCGAGGGATGTTATCCCTTCAAATTTATCTCTTAATTCCTTTAAAAGGAAATTCAACAGACATAACTCTAGAAAAAAAAACCCCGGTAAGCAGTTCACCAGTGTTATATCAAGCCCAAAAATTTTAGCAGACAAGCGTCATGAATTTTTGTCGCAAGAAAACATAATGAAACGGACAGAAAGGTTTTTTTTTTTTTTTTAAGAAAGTGCTAAAAAATGCTACGTCACCCACATTAAATACCATTGAACTTCAATGACTTTTTGATCTTTGACTTTTTTGGGGACTACTTTGCCCTTAGTTAAGGGACTTCGCAACTTATATTATAATCAGAGCCCTATCCAGGATTTTTTTTTCGGGAAGAGGAGGGTTAAAAAACATTTTTTCGGGGGGGGGGGGGGGCTACAAAACTTTCCCTACGTTTCGTGGGTAAATGTATATTTTTCGTGGTTCTTCATGCTCTCAAATACCAAAAATAATGTTCATTGTGTTTTACGTTTTATTAGAAAAATCCGTTGCAAGTGAAACTATTTTTAATTTTTTAGGAATCAAAATGAAAATACTGATACACATTTTCCAAGCTACATGGGGAAAACCCGAAAAGTTCTGCAAGAAGGATCTGCGATTTGAGAATGTTCCTTAGAATACTTCAGTCATTTCGATACCTTGACCGTAACTTTTTCTCGGACTAATCTAAACGTTGACCCACTTTGTGAGTAGAATTTCCAGAGAACAGGAAACAAAACTTTTAACAACTTTTCAGCGTATATAGAGATAAAAGTATATCTAAAATGTTTTGAAATGCATTTCTAAAATATATTTAGTCAAAATATAGATTAAACTGGGCATACGATATAAAAAGTTACAAAATAACCCCTTAAAACAAGACAATAAAGGAGACTTACTCGGGATTTACAGCGAGACTTGTTCAAAGACTTGTTGAAAGAAGAATCGGCATCAGAGCAGTCTTCATCTGCCAAGGTGTCCCTCAATATCGACGGTGGAGAGAACAAAACAGAGGAATCGCCGTTTAATGACTTGCTCTACAAATGATATAATCATTAATCTGTTTTTCTGTTTATGCAGTCTTGGTAAAACATTCTATCAAAAAGACTTTCTTCTCCTAGTCCACATACCAACTATGAATCAAATCACTCAAGACAAAAAAGGGAATCTAGCATTTTTTAAAGAATCATCTGTCTCCTCCTGGGTCCTTACGTATTAGTTACATTTATAGAGACTAATTTACCTCATAGAAGGTGAGGAGATAGATCATGATAGAATAAAAAGATTCATTATCCCTAGTTCAAGCCTTAACCAACATAAATTGAAAAATAATTCACCAGCCACTAACTGAATTAAAATTAACTTTTGAATTAAAATCAACTTGGTTGTCTGTAATGAAAAGTTGAGAACATTGGCTAATTGGAAAAAAGCCAAGACAGCTTGCATAAGCCTTTTTCAGAATTGTATAAAAACGATGTCATTTCACTTGTTGATAGATAGTCTATCATCCATCCATCCTAGGGCAGAACTAAGGTTGCCAAGCATGGAGTAAGGGTAATTCTATTATTCTACGGTTGTAAATCCAAGTTCATGTCTCAAACGTTAGATTTTTCAAAAGTTGTCTTAAATTGTGATTTGACTGAAGAGAGCTTTTCAATCGAATATTTGTTAAATTTGAATATTTGTTATTTTGTGAAGAGAGCTTTTAAACAAAACATTCGCATTTTATGTACATAATAATAAAAAACATGTCTACAAAATGTTTCTATGGCCAGAATATAGTAACAGTTTCGGGCGGTCACACCCACCCCGTAAAGAGCAACGCTTGTAACTAATATCCATCTCCGGTGACTTATCCTGAGTTTTGATAATATTTTTCTAGTGATTATAGTTGTCTTTCGACCATAATTATTTTCTCAGTCCGATTCGACTCTCCTAAATATTACAGCGTTTTCATTTAATTGTTTTATTTCAAAGCATAAAAAGTTCAAAGATTTTTCTTTCTCCACCGGCAACACTGAGTAATCTCATTGGAAGCATTACTTTGAAAATAACGAGATTGGGAGCCACACGCTAAAAACAGTTCAAACTTTCAAGTTGATTTTAAACTTGAAGTTTCAAGACTAAAGTTTTTACTCAGACATTATTTTTATTGAACGTTTCCTCTAGAGCCTGGCAGCACAAATTTTAAATGAAACATGACCTCAGGATTAACTTTCATAAATGATTTTACTTGAACTGTTCGCTTTCTTTATCATTAATTTATACATTCTATGAAAATTTCGCCAATGTATTTTTTTTATATTCTTTCTTGTTATGTAGTTATTTCTTACCAAGGATCGACACAGTTGCAATTTGCTTTTAAGAATATCACAAGGGATAAACCAGACTTGAAAATCAGGGTAAATGGAAAATTATTAGGGGTCCACCCACAACTATCATCTGTATCCATTTTCATAACTAGACTAGTAACTGCTAAATTCAATTGTACTAGCCTATTTGTACTATTTGTAGTTTGAGATTATCGGTAGTTTATATCTAATTGAGAAACCTAGATCTCTTTGAGTCAAATTATCAAAAGGAAGTCGAAACGCTCTGGAATACCTAGGAATCGAAGGAGGGTGAATCTATAGAGATTCAGAAATTTCCCAAAAGTAATTACCTGAGTTTTACATTTAAATGCGATTTCGCAATACTTGCATCGTTTATACATTTCAAGTGTGAAATATTGTTTCTGTCTCCGACGCGTTTTTACGTTTTAATGATCAGTGTAAAAAAAAAAAAAAAAAAAAAAAAAAAAAAAAAAAAAAAAAAAAAAAAAAAAAAAAAAAAAAAAAAAAATTCACCGCTTTATTTTGAAATACCTGAAGTACCTGTGGTCCAAAATATATTAAGATTCTATTACAGAGTAATTGTAATAAGATAAAAGAAAAGAATGATAAATTGTTTTTAAAACCTAAAATTGGGAATGTGTTTTACAAAATGCATAGACTCGATATTTTAAGCAAGCCTTAAATGTGAGTGATCAATGTGAATTCATGATATAAGTAGGCCATGAAAAGCCCCCCTCCCCCTACAAGTAGCGGTGTGATTCGACCCTATGGAAATTATGCCCATTAACTTGGGGCTGAAATGATCTGATTAGCACGTCTTGAACGACCAAAAACCCTAAACTCAGTTTTAATAAGATTTGGTACTAAGTAATTGGAGAAAAAATCATTAGTTAACTAAACTTATAGTTAAAACCCAATATTGGATCAATGTAAACAGGTCCTTCACTTTAACAATCGGCTGTACCATCTGCGAATAAAACCACAACATCTTTCCCCGCCAAGCATTATGGCAGATCGCTAATACATATTAAGAATAAAAAGAGGCCTAAAATAGATCATCCATACTGACAAAGGATTTGCAGATATTCATCACGACTTGACGATCACGAAGATAGGATTATATCATTTCTGTCTCTTCCCTCATACACTTACATTTCCGATTTTACTAAAAAGAATATCACAAGTTAAATGTACGAAATGCCTTTTTAATATCAGAAAACTTGGTCGGTATTTGGTCATTATTTTGAAAAAAGGCATTTAATTATAATAAGAGCTACGACCGCTTGAACTGTTGAAATCTAAACTGATGGATCTTTGGTATCTACCGACTAGATAGTATCTTATATGTATCTAATGATGAAGTTACTGGCGATTGTTCCTAAACAAATACATGAATTAGTTACAGAAATAAGTGTCTCGAAATTATATCCCTAATATTTTGTAGCAAAGTAGTAGAAACTTCATCATGTCCTAATGAAACACGATTCTTTAAATTCTAAATAAATCTTTCAAAGTTCTTCTGAAGTAAATGGTGGTAAATATATTCTCATATATTCAGAGATAAGGATACGGCTTATGGGACATAAGGAAAGAAGAACCAAACTCTGTTGGGGCAACAGGTGATTAAAGTTTCAAAGCAATCATTGAACATGGCTGACATAGCTTCTCGCCCTCGAACTTCTATACCGTCAATACTGTCCCATTTGCTCCATTAGTGTTCCCAGGTTTTTCAAAAACTTTAGATATTTTTATATAGGAAGTCTCGAGGGCTTGTTTGGCTTTTCCCACCAAACAGAAAATCAATTCGAAAATCATTTCTTCGATCTGAAAACCATTTCAATCAGCATGCATTTCATCAAAAATCACACACAGGTGCTATTACTGCACCATTGGACAAATAATCGTTGAGCGCGGGATACGATAACAAGTTATATGAAATACCATAAAACAATCTTGAAATCTCAATTAGAGGGGAAGGCGGATGGGTGGATTTTGTCCATAACTTTAAAATAGTTTTAAGTCGATTAGCTATCTCAAAATTTATCTCATTGACATTCTGGCCCTATTTGGTCAAATTTACAGCTTTACAACAAAAAATGACCCTTTGTTGTTGTGCGATCTCTTAAGTGCCATAAAAAGGCACTACAAAAAAGTGATCTTAATTCAGATGAGCCTCCTTATGATTATCTATGATGTTTGATTCAGGCAGATCACTTCTGGAGAAAAAAAAGAGGAGATACACGGCAAATAGTCGTTGTTATATAGAAAAAATTACTAGTGAACCCAGGGTTGGCCCAATTTCTAGCGCACTGAAACGCATGGTTTTTCTTGTCGTGTTACTAGTTACATTTATTTTTCATTCAAAAAAGTCGAAATTTTGCACTCAATTAAAATACGAAATCAGAGTTTTGTCATTACACAAAGTTTTTACTTAAAAGTTCTTGGTTGTTTGTTTTTCCCCAAAAATTTCGTTGTCCCAAAACCTAATGCGATTTTATTTGCTGAACTTAAAGTGATCATATTTTCCCTTAAAGCCATGTTTTACGCAATATTTTTTAAGTTTGTTTGGATAATTTTGATGTTTAGACAAAAAACTTTGAAAATCATTGCACAGAACCTGAGCAAAAAAAAAAAAAAAAAAAAAAAAAAAAAAAAAAAAAAAAAAAAAAAAAAAAAAAAAAAAAAAAAAAAAAAAAAATCTAAGATAATCTATATATATAAAATAAGTTGTCTGTGTGTGTGTCGAGTGACGTCATGTTTGTGTGTCGACTGACGTCATGTTTGTCGACTGACGAAATTACAGGCCGGGACATCGGGACACAAATTACGACCGGGACACCAGGACACAGGGAATATAAATGACGACCGGGACACTCAAAGAGAAAGCGACCGGGACACAAGGAATGTTCGATTAGCAATCACCATCAACAAAGCACCGGGACACAAATGACGACCGGGACACAGGGAATATAAATAACGAACAGGACACTCAAAGAGAAATTACAGACCGGGACACCGGAACACAAATGACGACCGGGACACCGGGACACAGGGAATATAAATGACGACCGCGACACTCAAAGAGAAATTACAGACTGGGACACCGGGACACAAATGACGACCGGGACACAGGGAAACAACAACAACGGGGACGCCGGGGGGCACAGGGGGATATATAAATGACGACGGGGACACAGGGAATGTTCGATTAGCAATCACCATCAACAAAGCTCAAGGGCAATCATTAGAATAATGAGGTATAGATCTGAATACGGATTGTTTTTCCCCTGGACAATTATATGTTGCATATTCAAGAGTCGGTAAACCTGACAATCTATTTCTATGCACAGACAATGGGACAGCCAAGAATGTTGTATATTCGCAAGTTTTACGTAGTTAAAAATATATATATATATATCTATCTATATTCACAGGTGGGACACAGGGACACAACTACAATGGCGCGTAACTAATATGGCGCGTAACGACTTACGCGCGCGGGGGGGGGCTTGGGGGGGGGAAGCGCCCCCACCAACTAGGTGTTGGGGTGGCGCGAAGCGCCACCCCAACAGCTAGTTCTTACACTAAGAATCATCTTAGTATAAATCAAATGCATTACTATTACTCAAATGTTAGTAGTGAATTCCAATTGAATTTTTAGATTTTTTGCAAAACATTCTATAAGATTCTTGCACAAAAAGTAAAGAAAATTTCCAGCAGCAAACAATCAAGGCCAACGATTGCAAAAATCCAGCTCAATCGTGTTTTGAATTGAAAAGGAAGTTTTCAATAAGATTTTTTAGTTGTTTTTTTTTCGTTCATTTTTAAAGAGAAAATAATGACACAAAACTGAGGGTTATGAAAAAAAGCTATATCTTTCAATTCCGCTTACAAAACTGTACAGGAAACTATGAAAAACTCTAGACAAGTAACATTTCTAACTACTGATAAATTTAGGTGAATTTTTCAAACCGTGTATTTTACCATTTGAGCGAAAAGAGAGAGAAAAAAAAAGGCAGAAACAAAAAATGTTCGTTCGGATTTATCTACAGACAAATTGTTCATATCGACTCTTGTTGTTTTCTTCTAATCAACAATTCAAATTCAGGCCACAGACATCCATTATCTTGGCCACAGAAAAGGAGCATGTCTCAACACCTTAATTACACAAAACACTTTTCTAGCAGAAATTCCAGTCCAAAAATATACCCCAAGTGTTTAGGTCTTAGGCCATTCGTAGTTTCTCTTGTTTTGAATTTAGTATGTAATAATCTACAAGGAACGGTATTTTATTGCTCCTAAAAAATTAGAGATTTATTGTCGTTAGGTATTTGATCTTAATTCTTAAAATTTTTGGTCTTTTATTGCATTTTATTTATCTTTAATTTTTTGGCGGTTAATTTCATTGGTTTTGAACTGGTTTTGTCGTACTTTCCGTGTTTGTTTTTTTTCTTCTGCATTTTCCTTGTTTATATTATTTTGTTTGCACCGAAGAAGAGAGGCGATTGTTCTCTCAAAATTTTCGCAATCTGTGTTTTCTGCAGTATTTTCGTTTGGCCTTTAAAAACCCCGTTTTTGATCGTTTTCTCTGTGTTATGGCAGGCCAATGTGGTTTTAAGAAATTACCAACTGCTTTTTTGTTAAATATTCTATATAATCAGATTTCATTTAACATATAAATTGATGTCTGTATGGGCTAAATCTCTAATTTTTTAGGAGCAACACAATACCGTTCACTGTAGATTATTACATACTAAATTCAAAACAAGAGGAACTACCGAAGCATCGAATGGCCTAAGACCTAAATACTTGGGGTGTAATTTTTCCCAGAAGAGTGTTTTGTTTAATTAAGGTGTTGAGACATGCTCCTTTTCTGTGGCCAAGAAAATGGGTGTTATTAGCAGTGCTGCTGAATTTGAATTGTTGATTAGATAAAAAGGGCCCTTTCAGGCCCCTTTCAGACGGGAAATGTGGCCTTTAAAAGCCCAATTTTTGATCGTTTTCTTTCTTTATGTTAAAAGCAGTTGGCAGTTGTTTTGTTGATTAGAAAAAAAAGGCCTTTGAGACCCCTTTCAGACGAGAAATGTGGCCTTCAAAAACCCGATTTTTGATCGTTTTCTTTCTTTATGTTAAAAGCAGTTGGCAGTTGGTTTGTTGATTAGAAAAAAAAAATTCGTATCACTTAAAAAAAGGAAAGAAGAAAGAAATCGAAGGAACTTTATCTTAAAATATTTTTGATTTGATGATTGTTTAGTCGATTTTGGACTTCTAATACAAACAGCAATAATAACAAGATTTTTTTTGCATAAAAATGTTAATTCAATTACATTCTTCATTTTAAAATAAAGAAAATAAAAATAGAGCTTTTTTATTGTAAATTTGAACAATACTGCATTCAAAGTGCATCAATGGTGGGATTTGAATCATTGAAAAGTTTTGACACCGCAACATTTTAACTACCTTGACATATGCTATAGCGGTTCCTGAATTTTTAAAGTGCTGAAAGTCTGATCAGTTGCAGAGCATATTCATGCTCCTGCAAATGTATTGAAATAGACATATACATTAGACAGTAAGAAGCAGTTCCAATCTAGCGTAGACGAACGTATTCTTACTGGTGTTTCGGGATCATAAGTGAACCCAGGCACTTGAATATTCCCTGGAGTACTCCAAGTAGCAGCCAGTGCTTTTCTTACGCTTGTTTTACGTGGTAGCGTGGGACCAAGAGGATCATTTTCCTTTTCAATGTGCAAACCATTCCGACCACCGGTCCCGTAGCCACTTTCATCGTTACGATACTGAAAAAGGAAATTGAGTCATTAGAACGAGCCGAATCACTGATGCTTTAGCAAGACGAAAGCAGTCTGAAAGGCAAAGGAAAAAGCGGCAGAAATTAACCCCGAAGTAAACTAATCAATCGCTGTAATAGTCATAAATTTTTTCAATGGTACGGAATTTAGTGAAATTTAAGCATATACTATTACCGAGGGTATACCTCAGACAAGAAGACGTCACTAGCCCATTTTTTGGAGGGGGAGGGCAATGGATTTTACGATCATTTTACCAACTGATTTGGGTTTTATTGCTATTAGAATGATTTTATTTTTGCTTTGTCAAAATTAAAATAAGGAGAAGTTATTTTATAAATGAGAGGAAGTCAGTCCCTCCTTAAGCCCTTTCTCCTTACACAGTTTGACTAGTGTTTCCTTTAGACGTTTTAGAATAAATACAACAATAAAACAATACAGCCATTTGAGACTTGCATATGTTTTATTTACTGATTGTCTTCCAAGATACTTTAACTGAAAATTAAATTGTTTTAAGCAAACACATCTAATTGAGCTCTTCCCTTCTTCAAGCATTACGATAACCATTCAAACTTTTATCCCATCAATCTTATGTTCAAGCATTCATTCCTAAACTACTGAGATATAACTTAATTTCGAGCATAGAGAGCGTGGAGTTTTTTTTGTCGTTGATAGGCTTCCGAACGTGAAGCCAAAATATTTGGGCATATTTTAGTATATATATAGTATATATATATATAATATATATATATATATATATATAATAATTTATTTCCTACCCACTTACAAAAGGGGAAAAGTGGAGTACAAGAAGAAAAAACAAAGAACTACAAATAACACAAAATACAAGAAAAAGAAATAATAATTTAGCAAAAGAGGCGGATAATATGATTGTTAGTACCAAGACGGATTGGCACTTCATCAATTTTTTTTTTTGTATATATATATATATATATATATATATATATATATATATATATATATATATATATATATATATATATATATATATATATATATATATATATATATATATATATATATATATATATATATATATATAATCATCTTACATTTTTTCATTTCGTTTTAACTATAAACAAATAGGTATTTTGATCTTAGCAATTAGTTAACCTTGAATTTCCCGTGTACAGCCATTACCAAAGGCCTCCATAACTTATTGAAGAAGTGCTATATCAACAGGGTAAAAAAAAGTTTATAATTTCTTTGTAACCGTTATGGCTGCTTTATGTGTTTGGTGTAAAAAAGGGGTTCCATCTTAAGATGGTTTTAGAAACGTTTATTTTACAGCAATACTTACGTTGTAAACCAAAATAGATATCTAACCTTAGAATAAAGACATTACTAGTTCATAGATCATAGACCTACATATTTTTGTAAAAAAATAATTATGAGACCGAAAAAAATATTCTGACTATTATGATATTCAATCCCTAATATAGTTACAACTTAGATTGCGCTCAGTTTTACTTGTGTTAAAAACAACACGTTTGCTTAACTAAAAAGAGAGTTCTTTCTATTCTTGAAACTCGGAATACGACCATCGGATGACCGCCTATTACTGCTACATTAATGAGCTTTTTGCGAAAAATTTACTTCTCCATTCTTCGAGTTTGACAATACTTGTCTGACTTTTGATATTAAAACAAGAGCTAAGAGCTCATATGGCACTTGTGACGAGGCCGGAAGAGCCAAGAGCTCATATGGTATGAGCTCTAGCACAATTCTAGGAATCTATAGATTGATTTAAAAGGAAAATCAGAAGGTTAATGCCGGTCGAGATTTAAAATAAATTTTAAATAAATAATTAAAAATAAATAATAAAATAATTATTTAAAATAAATTTCTCATTTTTCTAATTTATCCTCTCCCTTCAGCCCCCTCCCCAGATGGTCGAATCGGGGTAAACGACTTTATCAAGTCAATTTCTGCAGCTCCCTGATACGCCTACGAATTTTCATCGTCCTAGCACGTCCAGAAGCACCAAACTCGCCAAAGCCCTGAACCCCACCCCCTAACTCCCCCCGAAGAGAGCGGATCCAGTGCGATTACGTCAATCACATATCTACGACATTTGCTTATTCTACCCACCAAGTTTCATCCCGATTTCTCTGCTCCAAGCGTTTTCCAAGATTTCCGGTTTTCCCCTCCAACTCCCCCCAATGTCAACAGATCTGGTCAGGATTTGAAATAAGAGCTCTGAAACATGACTTCCTTCTAAATATTAAACTTCATTAAGATCCGGTCACCCGTTCTTAAGTTAAAAATACCTCAGTTTTTCTAATTTTTTCCAAACTAACACCCCCCAGCTCCCCCAAAGAGAAAAGCTCCGTTCCAATTATGTCAATCACTTATCTATAGCTTGTCATTATTCTTCCCATCAAGTTTCATCCCGATCTCTCAACTCTAAGCGTTTTCCAAGATTTCTGTTTCTCCCCTCCAACCCCCTATGTCCTCGGATCCGATTCGAATTTAAAATGGAGCATCTGAGACCTAAGATTTTTCTATATATCAAGTTTCATTATGATCCGATCATCCATTCGTAAGATAAAGATACTTCAATTTTCACGTTTTCCCAAAATTCTGGTTTCCCCCTCCAACTTCCCCAATATCACCGGATCTGGTCGGGATTTAAAATGAGAGCTTTAAAGCACAAGATCCTTCTAAATATCAAATTTCATTCAGACCTGATCACACGTTCATAAGTTACAAATACCTCATTTTTTCAAATTTTTCCGAATTACTCCCCCCCCCCCCACCAACTCCACCGAAGAGAGCGGATCCGGTCTGATTATTTCAGTCACGTATCTTGGACTTGTGCTTATTCTTCCTACCAAGTTTCATCCTGATCTCTCTGCTTTAAGCGTTTACCAAGATTTCCGGTCCTCCCCCAATGACGCTGGATCCGGTCGGGATTTAAAATAAGAGATCTGAGTTACGAGGTCCTTCTAAATATGAAATTTAATTAAGATCCGATCACTCCTTCGTATCTTAAAAATACCTCATTTTTTCTAATTTTTCAGAACTACCCCTTCCCCCAATTCCCCCAAATAGAGCAGATCCGTTCCGGTTAATGTAAATCACGTATTTAGGAATTCTTCTTATTTTTACCACCAAGTTTCATCCCGATCCCTCCACTCTAAGCATTTTCCAAGATTTTAGGTCCCCCCCCAACTCCCCCCAATGTCACCAGATCCAGTCGGGATTTAAAACGAGAGCTCTGAGACACGATATCCTTCTAAATATCAAATTTCATCAAGATTCGATCACCCGTTCGTAAGTTAAAAATACCTCATTTTTTCTAATTTTTCCAATTGAACCGTCCCCCCACTCCCCCCAGATGGTCGAATCGGGGAAACGACGATTTTTAATTTAATCTGGTCTGGTTCCTGATACACCTGCCAAATTTCACCATCCTAGCGTACCTGGAAGTGCCTAAACTACCAGAACCGGGACAGACAGACCAACAGACCGACCGACAGAATTTGCGATCGCTTTATGTCACTTAGTAGATAGCAAGTGCCATAAAAAAACGTAGTTTTGAACGGTTTATTCTATACTATCAATTTTAAGATAATAAATTAGTTTGCTTCGGGCTTTTTAATTTGACACCGACCTCAAACAGATGCTAGATAATTGAAAATCATCCTAATAATTTCAGGCTGCACCATCTCAGTGGCCTTCCTAAATAAAACTTTCTTTAATTTCCTTACCTTTATGATTCGTATTTTATTTGGAAATAAAGTTCTTGGGTGGGTGTATTATTCCCGTGGTAACAGTAAAGATACATATCTTTTTCTTGGGTGCGGACACATGTTTTGAATATTCTTTTTTTTTTATTAATATTGTTCTTAAGTTTGCCACCTATTGGGCCATGGTACTCCCACGAACAGTACAGCTAGAGCAAACTTGAAGAAATAAAAGAAGAAAAATATGCATTGTCGCACCTAACAGCTGATATACATAGTTTCTTGAGAATAATTTTAGGCTGAACTTTTACTTAAATTACTAACAAACACACATCTCAAGTAGATATGGTAGGCGGCTGTATTAAAATGCTGATAACCCCTCAACTGTGTTTACTGAAAATCATATTTTCGCTTAACACTACAGAATAACACTGCAAATTAAAAAAAAAGAGCTGAATGAATAGACGAAGGTCACGTGGCGGTATATCTCAATAGAAGACGCACCTTTCTTGGAGAATTTGATGACTCGGACGCAAAATCCATGGCTTCTTCTTTTTGAAGTATCTCAGTAATATCATCGACCAATCGTGTCGGTGTGCAATCCATCTGTTTCTGAAGTCCTCCAGCTCGTCTTAACTCTTCAAGATGTTTTTTAAATGGAGTAGGTGTCTGAAAATGATCATTTTTCAATCTACTTATTTTTTTTCTGTTGGTATTAATCGTTGTAAAGAACAACAACTTGGCAGTTGTCAAATAGAAACTTAGGAAGGGGAGGGGGCCTACTGGAAAATATATAGATTTTTGAATGGTGGACATGCTAGGACCCCATTTTTGTTTCATAAAGATATTTTATGTAATAAAGAACTATCAATGGGCCTACAACATAGACTTACAGATTCATGGTCATAAGAAAACCACTGTTAAAAAAATTTACTACTCATTTGAAGAGCGAGTTAGTATATTGTATTACTCTTTTCGTTTAGCTGAGTTTTTTCAAAATATAAGCACACTAACTATTATAAATATTCACCCAATTTCCCAAATTAATCTAAAATATCTTTAATCCCTGAGTATGGTGTAAAAAAAAAAAAAAAAATCAAAAAAAGGAAAAAAGGACTGGTTTTTTAGTTCTGAGGCAAAATAGAACCTAGGTTGATGAATGCTAAATTGAATGTATATGTTTAGTTCAATGTCATTTTGGATTTGTATTTCAAAAGAAAAGCTATAAATCAAGTTAAATAAAGTTATTGAGTTAAAGGCAAAGACAACTGAGCTTGCAAAGAAAGTACAATTTTCTGTAACCTTAGTTATTGAGACAAGGGATAAATAGAGCCAGTAATTCAAAAGGCTTTAATGTGATATCTTCTTTTCAGTTAAATATAATAGGATTCTGGTCTAATCGATTCCCGGTTTTGAGCAGCAAAAACGAGTTTGTTTTAAATCGATTCATTTTACATTTTATATGTGCCTTTTAGGATTCTGAAGGGTTTGGAAGCACTAATTTAAATTGTAAATAATCAATATTTTTTAAACCATGACTTTCATGCAATTTATATTTGTTTTCTTGTTTCAACATAAAAAAGCGTTTCACTTCTTCTGCCAGAGAGAGTATGCATGATCGAATTTTCGAATCATCGAGCCATTAGAGGCTGAAACAGAGAAACTATTTCATCGTATCAAATTAAAAACAATTAAAGCGAGAAAGAAAGAGGAAAGCAGAGGACATTTCAGAGATGGAGAAAGGGAGGGACAGAGAGGAAAAACATCTAAAATCATCGAGGTTGCCATTACAGCGACTAGAAATAGTAAACTACAAGTTTTTTACTCAGAAGATACGTGTATTAGCCAATTAAACCTGGCTTCTCTGATCTCAGTAGTATGATTTGAGCCACACGAGAAATCTACAGATGCCGTGGTCACAGAGAGAACGAAAAATATGATAATGAGTGAATATCCAGTTTGAAAACATGTTGTCATACACATCAAAAGTTTCAGAAACTTTATTCGGATGATGAAATTTCTCTATAAACCTTCAATCGCCTAGCCATTTAACACACTCAGCAGGAACATTAATTTCAAAGACTGAGAATAGGCTAAAGTTTTACAGTTTATTCAGGCCTAGTCAATACAAAATCAACAATAAAACAAAGGCAACCGGAGCTATATTCGAAATACTGCAGCTTCTAAATACTAACCTATTTAATAATAAAAAAAACTCAAAAAACAGGAATATCAACAAAACACACTAAAAAACCAAAATAAAAACACGAAGTTAATTTTGAGTTAATAATTCGACTCAGCGACTACCGCATGATCAAAATAGAAACAAATTTGGAAAATGAGCTAAATGAGTAAACGACAACAAAATGGTTTTTATTGAGGATTAAGGGGAAAGCCCAAGTAACCTTAAGAGGACATACCAACTCTAAAGTAGGATTAAACCCAAGATCTTTACTTCTCCCTGGTCTTAGAAGAGTAGAAAAAGTCCTTGAGAATAAAACTCTAGGAATGAAGTAGTATCTATTTCACTAGGCCCTCAAGGTAAAACTGAAAATAAAACAAGAACAAGCATATATTTTAAAAACGGATATTTTGATAGAAATAAATTTTGGAAAGCAACATCGAAAGTTAAGCATTTACATACAAATTTATGCTGAATAATGTTGGAACCATGATAATGGACACAGCATATAAAATATAAGAAATATGAACTAAAGAAAAAGAACAACTGCAAATCAGACATTGGTCATTATTGGGAGAAAAATAACAGAGCCTTTCGTAAAACAGGAACAGTTCGAGCTAAAAAAAAAAAAAAAAAGGTTTTGCTCTAGATGCGTAGTGGGCACTAAGTACTAACTATGTCTCCAGCACCACATAAAAAGAGCTCATCACCAGAACAACAGGAATTTACAAGAGAATAAAAACACCAAACTCAAAAAACAATCACAAACTCGAACCACAGTAACGAATTTTTTTTTTTTTTAGAAAAATGTAGTCTTTGAAGAAATATCAAGATCATTCAAGTTCAAATTCAAAAAACAGGTTGCCATCTTTTTATACTGTTCGTTGTTCACAGTCGTCTGTTTTGGAATAAGTCGCTTACATAATCTTGAAACCGCATATGTCGACGCTGGGATATTTAAGGTATTTATTGCGATTGAAGCCAATTTTGGATGGTGTCTGCGTGCAAAACTCCAGTAAGTTAAAGGGTTTAAGTTGTTCTTTTCATTCAACATTCGAAATATACCTTTGTTTTCTTTATATGCTTGTACGTCTTCCAATGTCTCTGCATCAGAGCTTGCAATGAAATAGTCTTCCAGGCGGCCAGCGTCTTCTTTAGCAAGGCTTTTACCTTTGAATCTTGGATCTAAAAAGTTGGCAAGCAATGCTGTTATTGTTAATAAGTTTTTTCGACAGCCTTCCAATAAATGTATAAGACATTTATCTGAAATTGTCAGATTTAACCACAATTGAATGCCTTCAGCCAGATTCACGGTTTTGTCTCTGCATTTATTTATTAAACTGCTCATTGGTACTAAGGTTTCTATTAGGGTTAGTGCCTCATTTTCCAAATTTTTTGAGTAAATTGGAGTAAGTTTCTCCGGTTTCTCAATAACACTGGAACAATTTTCTGAGGCGAGTATATTTTTCAGCAACGCAATATTTTCTTTAAAGCTGACAAGTGCTTCTAAATAGGTGAGCGGATATCCTTGCGTTGGCACAACTACTTTTCTGCCCCCTGCTTCCAGAAGGTAGCTGCTTGTTCTTGGCTTCACAATTTCATTCAATATAGAAAACACAGGGTCTATGACAGTTTCTCTCTTCAGTCGAAGAGCTTCTTCAATTAGTAGCAGCATAGGGTAGCAACACGATTTAGCCACAAGAAACTTATCATTTTCTTCAAGAAAAGGAAGACAGATTGTACTTCCAAGAAGCACCGGAAATGAAGAGTTATTAAGCAGAACTGAGACGTTGTCATTTAAGAAATCTTCTTTCCAAATTTCGTAAAATTCATAAACACTTCCCGTTTTCATTAATACAACGACACCATTCTCTTCGTAGCCCCGACAAATTATTACTGTTGACACCTCAGGAGAAGATTGACAAATAAAATCATAGTGCAACTTATCTAACACAGGATTTAAGAGTTTTTTCATGTCAGGTGGAGTATAGTCAGGATTCAACGCTTGTATTAAGTCCCGATAAAAACGAGAGTTAGACGCCAGGGGATTAACTCCACAAGCAAAAAAGAACTTTGCTGTTTGAAAATCCAATTGTTCTTTTCTATCATCTGTCAGTTTTAGGTGATTCCTATCAAGACTGGGGCTAGATTGCACATCAAACATCTTCGATCTCGACTCTCCATCTTTTACCCGTGCGTTAACCATTTCTGAAGAAGAACCACTGCCACAAATGACTTGCTGATATATTCCACCTGGAATTTCGATCTCGATTGGAAATTTACAGACAGAGGGCCCTTCACCAAAATCATTCTCATAAGTAGCAGGAGCAGAAAAGTCAGACTCTCTTCCACAAAATGAATCTTTAGCTTTTTCTACTTTGAAAATTTTATCCTCAAATGCACGAAGAGAAAATTCAGATGCTGTATCAACTTCGCTAGGTTCTTCTTTGATACTCACGGGCATGCCATCTTTTCCAGATTCTATTCCGTCTCTAAAGTCGTCATTAAGCAGGCTGCACTCCGCTTCATTTTGAACCTCACTACAGGCAATGCCCTCTTCATTCTGATCCTCATTGTCATTACAAAAATTTTCACCCAGTATATGAAGCTGAATTGCGTTTTCTTCAAGAGTGTCTTCATCAGCTTCCTCCATCTGAAAGTCGCAGCCATCAGAAGTGTGAACAAATTTTACAATTAAACGCAATAAACTAAATATAACTAAAGCCATCTATAAAATAGCTTTTCTAAAGTTATCAAATATTCTGTATTTTCAGGAGACAATCATAGGAACGTCTTATCCTCCACCGCATTTAGCATGTGCTTGAAATTTGGCCAAAGAAAATACTTTTGCTTCGCATTGAATACAAGCACAACATTATAAACAACAATCACCTGAATAACAGACACAAAACAAAACTCTTTTATAAAACAAAGCAAAATGATGGAAAACAAGACCTTCAACATACTGAAGGATATATGACTTATGCGAACAATAAATTTACCGATATTAAAACTTTATAAACTGATTTCTTATAAAGAATTTCGTATAAATTCCCTATACAAAAATTATAACTGTCCGAGCAACAAAGAGCTTTTTTTGATGGAAACTATTTGTAAGCTCAAGTATCAAGGAATTAATTTGAGAAAGGCTCCAATTTAAATAAGAATAGAAGAAAAGACTCATCAAAACCCTTCTTTTGTTGTGGGGAGTCATAAAAGGGAGGTTCTATGAACAACATTCTTAATACCACTGCAGGTGTAGCAAATTCGACATAGAAACTTAAGGAGCTTATGCACCGATATTGGTTACATGATTAAATATTTTCAAGAATAAATCATAAACTCCGTAGTGCTAGGTTAAGTTGTAAAGTGAGAATTAGAAATTCCCATTAGAATGAATAATATTTGTACATTTTCAGTTGCAAAACTGAAACTCTAACGAGCTATCAAAAGAATTAGAGTTTTTGTTTTTATTTGGGGGGAGGGAGAGGTGGAGAAGGATTCAACTGGAAATTTCCTCTCTCGAGTGGTCATTTGATACCTGGGACCATTGACACCTGATTGAGTGGTAAAGCTCTCAATGTAGGCGGTTTGAACCTCCCCCCCCCCCCGAACATACACAAAAAAAAATGTTTGTCCAACTCGTAAGAACATAACAAAACGCATTTAAACAAATTCGATATGCGTTTATTTTTCTTTGTTTTGTAAGCATTGACCGGAAAAAATACCCCCCCCCCCCAAATAAAATCGGTAAAAATTATTCAAAATATGCACAGTCAAACCATATGTTCCTTTTTGTAAAGTTTTGGCAAGGAGAACATTTGAAATTTGCGAGGGCTAAATTATAATCTTACTAGATCTATTTGCAAGAATTTGCCACATCTCAGAACAACGGTGACAATCCTTGATTGCAGCAGTTATAGGTTCAATTCTGAAGATCAATGACATTATTAAACTAGCAATTGACAGTGGACAGTATTTAAAACAAATATTGTTTAAGATTATACACTGAAACCCATTTTCTAGCATAACAAAAATTTAGATTACAAGGCCATTAAATTAAAAATATCGATTACAGGTTATCTTGATTATAAGCCAATTTATAAGCCAAAGGTATTTTTCGGGCTTAAAGTTTTGAGTAAGTATAAGAAAATTAACCCGATTTAGCACAAAGAGTCAGAATTGTCCCAAATAAGAATCGAGAAAAAGGATTCCGATCCTTAAAATAATTCCTCTGTCAAGATACAAAAGGAAATACTTAATTGAATTTATTTAAGTGCTTTCTTATTAAATCTTTTGAAATACATATAGAAATTCCTTTGTATAGAATCATGTGCACGTTGGGCGGAAATAGGACTTTCGACCGTAACTAGTTAGGATAATAAAACAATCAAATGGATTAAATACTTTGGTTTTGGATCAAATCAGCTGATCCTGATTCTTGTAAAGTTCTCGAACTAGGTGATCTAAGCTTTCAGGAATAAATCTAAGACCTTTGTAAAATCATATCTAACATAAGCTAACTTAACCTAGATGAGAAGAATCCAAATTTTGTTTTAATTTCGTATATTTGAAATCCGTTTATTTTAAGTATACTCATCAAAAGGCATATCCACTTTAGTCACTACATTTAAACATCTTGTCGTTCACTGGATTTTGACAAATAATTTAGGTATTTGATAAATGGCTGGTTTAACCATCATACTGCAAAAAATCGAATCTGACATGCATACACATTTTTTTGGTAAAGGAGTTGAGTTTGTCAAAACCCAGGAAATCGACAAAATACACAGAAAATGGGTTGTTCCAAATCACAAAAACTATTGACAACTATACCATGTTCCCATTTAGGTTGCTTTTTCTAATTACTGAAAGGCGAAGCTCAGCAAATTTTAATTCGGGTCTGTTTCATATCTACTATGTCCATTGTGCGTTTTATCTCATTTGTCATAGATATAAATCATTCTCTTGATATTTTCGCTCAAGCCTTTCAGTTTTTACCTGTTTCTCTTGCATTGTCAGATTGGAACACCAAATCCCTGAGCCGACCCAACAAAATAGATGGAATTAAATACCAGATTATTCGAAACACAGAAACATCTACTACCCTCTGGAGTCAAATGGCTGGTTAGTATTTTCACCTATTTCTCAAAGTCGTCTTCCCTTCCTCTTGCTTATCTATCTATGTTTCTTTGTCCTTTTCCTCTCTTTCGCTTTAACTTTTCCATTTTGTGGGAAAATGGTTTCTACATTCAAGACTCTCACTGATTTGAAAGAGGATTTAATCGGGAGCATTTTTTTTTTCAATAGTATTTGATCATGCAAGTATTAACACCATAAGAAAGGAAAATTTGAGGAGAAATATGAAGAGAAAAATGAAAAATTAGGGCAGATGTTTTTTTAATAACAAAAAACAAATTAGGTGAGAAAACCAGGCTTTAACAAGTAGATAAAATGAAAAGATAGCTAAATTATCCATTATTAGAGGGAAAAATCCCTCTTCCCCAGACTATTCATAATTAAATATGCTGACAATGTCGCATGTTTATTTCGACTGAATTGGAATCGGAAACCGCATTAGAAACTGGACTGTGATATGGAATCTGAATCAGAGGAAAGAGCATAAGTAATAATATCTTTGTCACATTAATTTGAACCTTAAAATTGATTATTATGAAATAGGTGCATTATTATATAGTCTAAAATCCATACTGACATGTTAGTCGGAGAGCGATTTTTTTTTTTTTTTTTTTTTTTTTTTTTTTTTTTTTTTTTTAATTAGGGAAGTTGTAGTGCCATGTCACTTTAACTTTCGGGGACTGATTTTAATCGAAGGTAACTAGAAGGTCCAAATAGGGACCTTCAAGTTATTTTCACGTTTATACCCCCCACCCACCTCCTTTTACAACAAATTGAATTCTCATGAACTTGAACGATTCCTGTTCAACGTGAACAATACTTTCACGAATGGATCGACAGCCCAACTTTAAACAAGTGAAGATATCGTCAAGATGCTCCATCCACATCTCCTTTCTAATAGAACATTAAATCTTCTGAAGATTAAAAGCATTTTGCGTCAGGTGAATGAAACTTTCTGAAATAGATATACAGCCCAAATTAAGATCTGGAAGTACATTTTCAAACATCTATCACCTCTCTTTTTCTAATTACTAGATTCAAAAGATTCTACGAAGAATAAGTTCTGAAGTTTCTTAGAATTTATGTTAAATCCTAGAATCCTACTCGCCAAAGCCCCTGGAGACCAAGTAAAGCAAATTCTAAGCCAACCTTTATAACATTATTATTATTTTTTTTAAAGTTAACAACCGAAAATAAAAAGGAAGTAGAAACTTCAAAGTATCTTCTCATGCCCTAGTTTAGGCGAGAGATCCATTATGCAAGCTTCATTCGCCTAACGAATCAACTATCCGAGTAACTTGACAGCCAGTAACCAATACTTTTATTCATTTCTTTTATCCACACAACAGCGATTTTACCCTTTCTGAACTTTTGTGAATTTCGTATTGCACTAACAAAGAGGGAAAAACTGGTTTTCGACAAAAAAAGGAGAAACAGTGATAACCACACAAAGAAAAGGGGGCGGGTAGAAAGGAGCACCCAAAAAAAAATCTGAAGACTTCAGGAGGTAAAGCCTTGAGAAGAACTCTTTAAGAGAGTTTAGAAGAATTAAGAAGAATGTTTAAGCCCATTTTTAATTATTAGACCCCACCCCCTCGATATCTCTTCGTATCTATAATACTCAGGACTGTGTGCAACGAAACCAAATACAAGTGTGCAAAAATTAAGAAATTTACCTTTAAAATTGTGCTTTCAAAAATGTTTCTGTTTGCTTTCGGAGTGAACGATTCGAGAGGTTTTCTGCTAAACACTGGGGTTGATGCCGCACTTGGTCGTGAATCTCTTGTCGGTGTTGATTGGCCAGCCAAAGGATCGAAATTTGCGGAGTTCAAAAATCTCGACGGGCTAAACGGATTTTCTTTGTCTTCGTGTAAATCAACATTATGTACCTCAACTCCACGACGTCGGCGAAGAATAGGTGGGGTTGATGTGGCTCTTTGAAGAACAAAGTGAGCTGTGATACAAAAGGCAATGAGAAAATAGCCAAATGCTATATTAATAAGAGAAAATTAGCTGTGGCGATTCAAAGCTATCATGGCACCAATAGGAAGCAAAAACCACGCATAAGGATTAATTTGGGAAAATTCAATCAATACATTTTGGTATAAACGAACATGTTTTGGTCCATGATGATGCGCAATGAATAAAGTAGTTCTAAGCTTAATAGCCCCAAATAAACTTTGCATCTTGAAAGTTTTACAAGGCACGAGTACTATTTGAGTAAGATAACCATTTTGAGAATCCTTAAACCAGAATTTAGAAGCAAAAAAAAAAAGAAAGACCTAATGTTCCTTAAATATATATTGGTCCTATTCTTGGCGAGAGTTTACTCCTTGAGTTTTTTTATTTCAGCCGTGAGTTAATGTATTTTTTTTCTAATTTCTGTATTTTTGGTTCCCTTTAAACTAAATTATTTCAAACACCTATTTAATAGTAACCTATGGCAATCCGCGATGCAATTATGAAAAAGAATATACAATTTTGGTTTATTGACTACTATGAAGGGATGTGGCATATTTGCCTTTTCTAGAATTGGTCTCCTAAACAAATGCATTGTGAAAAATACACTTTCAATATGCGTTTTTCTTTTCCATGTCTTGAAGTCCTAAGAAATATCTTTCTTAATCTAACAAGATTTCATTACAGACAGGCAAAACTCAAAAATGCCCAATAGCCAAACATTCCCCCTCTCTTATAAAATGCATATTATTAAACTTGACTCCGATTAAATTTCCAAAATTAAAAGAGCCTCAGGCTTTTTTTTCTGAAACATATTCGTTATTTTGCCCTTGGTACATTTTCAAAGGTTAAGATTTTAGGGACTAAAAATATTTAACGGTTTTAAAGCCTAGTGATAAAAAAAACCATTTACTTCAAAAGTACAAAAGCAATCCATTTTGTTTTGATACAATCCTAAAATACGAATATATTCAGTAATAGCATTTACTAAGAAAAGCACCAAGAAAATCATCGACTAAAGTTTCAAAAATTTAGAAAACCTAGCAGCAGCTAGCGCACGGTGGAAGAACTAGCCTATATAAATTTTAATAATTGAGAAAATCACACCGGTTAGATTAAATTTGGTGTTACTTCAAAATTAAAGTACCAAGGACATCAAAATGAAAACATTTTTTGCCCCCTGGATCCATCTAAAATCTATTCATACCTGAAAGCCGGGATTTTCTACAATTTTCTTTTGGTGTTTATACAATTATTATTATTTTTTGTTGTTGTGTAAATTCTCTCCTTTGTTGCCAAATCGTAAAAGGAAAACAAGCAGAAACTTTTCTTGCTTTAAAACAAGCCCAACCGAATGGCTGTAACATCCACTTTCTGTATGATGATCGTCGAGCAATACAACAATCAAGAGGGTGGTAAAACCACTAAGTTGAAAAGGACTACTTAACAAATTCAGGCTCGTGGGAATATGTAAAAAAAGGTAAGTGATTATTTAGGATAAGAAGAAAACAAGTATTCTACTGATATGTCAGTAGTCACCTACAGAGACAAATATAACAAAATAGGATAGCATAATTGGTCCTTCTAAAAGATGCTTTTGTAGGTAACAAATAATATATGAGTAGATTTCAAATCTAATACTTGCCTATATTTTTAGAATTTTGGAAAACTAGTGCTTTACTGAAAACACAAAATCAACGCAACAAAACAGAATTAGAAGCATAAACATTCTTAAGCGGCCTACAGAAAATAAAAGATGCATTTATAAAGCTCTAAATAGTCTTTTATCGGCCAGAAAATCGGTAAATTTTACTTTGGGATTCTAATTCTGCAAAAAACTCAAGTAAAATGTTAGTTTTTCAGAATTCTAAAAATATAGGGAAATATCACAAGCCAGTTTATTTGAAACACTTTTGCAAAAACATGTTGCATAGACTGCGAAGTAGTAATTTCGTTTGTTTTAAGTTTCAACTTTGCCCTTTAATTTCATCAGAAAATCTTTAGTCTTTTTAGTTAATTTTTATGCGTTCTTTAAGTTTTAAGAACATGTACAAAAAAGCTTATAAAAACATCTTTACCAACTTAGACAAAGAAAGTATAGAAGTCAACACAACTTTATGTTAAAATAGAGGATTAAATATAGGTTTAACTTGGTTTCTCTCTAAAACTTTCCCTAAAAAAAAAAAAAATGTGTCATGTAAAGAATCCATGGGGTACATTATACTTCGTATTTTTGAGGAGCTGTAAATGATTCGGTTTTAAATTATGAAATATTACCTATACGACATATATCCAAATTAAAAAATCTGAAGGACATTGAAAGAATTCAAGACGTGTAGTTAATACACTTTACGGAAATTTATGTCATAGCTAATAAACTTTTTCTGCCACAATGCCACAAAGATTTTGGGTCTTCTCATCGGAAATTAAACTTCCATTATTTTCGCTTATTGGACTTGAAACTCTAGGAGAATTAAACATTAGAAATGAGTGGGAGCTTGAACGAGAAAATGCATTTCAAAAAACACTTGTCATATCCAAAATTCGAACTTAAGTTACCTCAACCACAACAAAATGTCCTTACCGCTTCACTATAAAGTCTTGTTTGATAGTGCATGCTTTTTGCTATTCCCTGTGCAAAGACTTTTTGATGTGCAACGTCTTTTACACTGTGCATGGAATTTGTAACGACTTTAACCTATACCTCAAAGTTCTGTGACCGTTCGATAAGGGTTGTTTATGCTCTTTTTAACTATAAATCTACAAAAAAGACGCTGAAATTATCAATAGCATTGATTGAGCCTTTAAATATCTCTCTATTATGTTGCAACCCTCTAGTAGATCCAGTGGCGTTAATTATGAGGCCTATGCCCTCCTAGTGTTTTACCCCCGCCTAAATTTTGAAGAATATCCTTTTTGGGGTATTTTATTGAAAATGCCCCTTTTGTGGTATTTCCACGGAAAAAAGAGTCAAATTGCCCCTCTATATATTAAAAAATGCATTTTGACCCTTCCTTCATTTTTAAATTTTTGTGAATTTACACCAATAGTCTAGCCTAGAATTTGCCTAGCCATTAGAAGTAGCCTTGTTTTATTAGACAGCAGACGATTTACAAAAACAGAAGGGGGCTGGAAGGGGGAATAAGCAAGAGGGGAGAATATAAACCTCAGATTTAGGGTTTTCTACCATGGAGATTATGGCACCCTTTTCATGCTTCCCAGCCTTTCCACTCCAGAAATAGCACCAAAGTGCACTTTTAGGGTGCCATATTATGATGGCATTATCAATTCAATCTTTTAAAAAGCTTGTAGAGGCAAAAATTAGTTTTCAAATGAGCCATTAAACGGCTCTATATTGTTCCAGTACCATAGTAGCGACCAAGAAAAAAACAATAAAGAGAAAAATAAACACATCAGGCCTTCCCATGCAAAATGATTTTCCTTTTTGTTCTAGATGGGGGGGGGGGCTTAATTTTCTGCATATGTTGTTCGGTTTTTTTTTTCATAGCACGCATTTAAAAACTTCCACCGATCTTAACTCCTACACAGACTAACTTGAATTCCCAAGACAGACTTCAATGTTTTGATGGTTAGCAACATTTAATCCCTCGTAAGTGAATTAGTACCAAATACAGCACCATGGATCTGATTAAAAAAGAATTTTATAATGGTTTAAAATATATGAATAGCCCTTAATGCGAGGGATATTAGAAATCTTTTATCATCTGTCTAATTGTCTAATTAATTTATCAGTTAAATTTCTGTTCTTTAATAGACGAATGATTTAGCAATTTTATTCAAATTGTCACCGTCTGAAGAGGAACATGAATAAACATTTACAATACCTTTTTCTGGACCCAGCATCGCCTTTGTATATTCTGCAGTCGTTTCTTCCTGCCAGGTACTGTAGTATACTGCAACATTATTGCCATCGGAGGTGGAGGAATGAGCTGAGCTAGAGGGCATGACAGTTCTTATGCCTGAGAGCAACGTGACAGCAAGAGGGTTACCATTTTCAGGTACAGGTACAATTTTAGGGGCTTGCAAGGATGAATTATAATTCTCCATTGGTGTGCTTTCTGACCACTGTGGCATACTTTCTTGTTCAGTCTTAATAACAGAAGCCTGAAATACAATTAAGCATACAACTACGATATCGTCGATAAGCTAGCTGTAAGCTATATCGATGTTGATCCCACAAATGTTTTTGTTGTGGTAACACCAATTTCTGGATTAAGTACCTTCAAGCAACACAATAGTAATTTGGACTACGATAAACTAGAACATTTTCTTTTCTTTTCATTAAAGAAGTAAAGAGTTACTTTAACAAATATTTAGTTTAATATAAAGAATTGGTTAAAAAACAATCCAAATGGGAAGTTCTATTCTTAAATTCTGATGTAAGATATTTTTAAAGGAAGCCTATTTCATGAAATCCTCACGAGAAGTAAACACTTCAATCTTACAAAGAAAACAAAATTCTCCTCAACCAAGTCGAATATAGAGCCAAGCAAAGTTAGGAAGTAATAACCAGCCTTAGGATATCTATTGAAACAAGGGCCCTATTTCCAAGCATTGCATAGCATCTATTAAAAAAAATATATACTAGAGGATTATACAGCTTGAAATTTTGGCTACCAGACTATGGCTTCATTTCGTTGGCAAAAAAAACCTAGCCTGGACATCACTCAGGCAGCAGGAACTTTAATATAAGGACAGACAAACATATTTTGTCATATACACGATTGGCCTGGAAGAAAATTGTATATTGTGACGTGTTTTGCAGGCATGCCTCAGTATTGCGGCTTGAGGGTAAACAAAGAAATATGGGATTTTCCAGGAAAATAAAAATTTTTGAGTTTGATGGCCAAGAGACGGTGCTGGAATTGGGGCTTTGTAGTAAGTTATGCTTCAGAACACTTACGTATTCTTTTTTCTGAATGTGTGCCTAGCACTAAAGATTTTTTTAAGGTTCTAGAGTTTTCTTTATCAACTCGAAAATAAAACAAAGGTTATGAAATGCATCTAGCTACAGCAAGTTATTCTGGATTCACCGTCAATAGCATACATACGCAAAATGTCATGCATCCATTTTTTTGTAGTTAATGCAACTAAGATATTAGATAGCAGTAACGACAGCGAGATTGGAACTGAGAAGGCAAACAAGAGCTAAGAGCTCATATGGTATGAGCTCTAACAGATTTCTAAGAATCAATAGATTGATTTAAAAGGGAAGTCAGAGGCTTAATGCTGGTCTGGATTTAAAATAAGAGTCCTGAGTCACGATGTCATTCTAAATACCAACATTCATGAAGATCCGATCACCCACTCGTAAGTTATAAATACCTCATTTTTTTACAATTCTTCCTCTCCCTTTAACCCCCCAGATGGTGGAATCTGGGCAAACGATTTTATCAAGTCAATTTGTGCACCTCCCTGACACGGCTACCAATTTTCATCGTCCTAGCACGTCCAGAAGCACCAAACTCGCCAAAGCACTGAACCCCTCTCCCAACTCCACCAAAGAGAGTGAATCCAGTACGGCTTCGTCAATCACGTATCTATGACATTTGCTTATTCTATTCACCAAGCTTCATCCCGATTCTTCCACTCTAAGCGTTTTCCAAGATTTCCAATGTCAACAGATCTGGTCGGGATTTGAAGTAAGAGCTCTGAGACACGAATTCCTTCTAAATATCAAATTTCATTAAGGTCCGGTGACCCGTTCTTAAGTTAAAAATTCCTCAATTTTTCAAATTTTTCCAAATTAACACCCCCCAGCTCCTCCATAGAGAACGGATTCGTTCCATTTATTTCTATCACGTATCTAGAACTTGTACTTATTCTTCCTATCAAGTTTCATCCCGATCTCTCCACTCTAAGCGTTTTCCAAGATTTCTGTTTCCCTCTTCCAGCCCCCTATGTCCCTGAATCCAATTCGAGTCGAAAAACGAGCATTTGAAACATAAGATCCTTCTATATCAAGTTTCATTAAGATCCGATCACCTATTCGTAAGATAAAGATACCCCAATTTTCACATTTTCCAAGAATTCCGGTTTCCCCGTCCAACTCCCTCCAATGTCACAGGACCTCCTCAGAATTTCAAATAAGAGCTTTAAAGCCCAAGATCCTTCTAAATATCAAATTTCATTAAGATCTGATGACCCGTTCGTAAGTTACAAATACCTCATTTTATAAAAAGAGCGGATCCGGTCCGATTAATATCAGTCACGTATCTTAGACTTGTTTTTATTCTTCCCATCCAGTTTCATTCTGATCTCTCCATTCTATGTGTTTTACGTTCACCCTCCCAACTTCTCCCCAATGTCACCAGATCCGTCGGGATTTAAAATAAGAGCTCTGAGACACGATATCCTTCTAAATACCAAATTTCATTGAGATCCGATCACCCGTTCGTAAGTTAAAAATACCTAATTTTTTCTAATTTTTCAGAATTACCCCCCCCTCCAAACTACCGCAAAGAGAGCGAATCCGTTCCGGTTATGTCAATCATGTATCTAGGACTTGTGCTTATTTTTCCCACCAAGTTTCATCCCGATCCCACCACTCTAAGTGTTTTCCAAGTTTTAGGTTTCCCCCTCCCAACTCCCCCTAATGTCACCAGATCTGTTCGGGATTCAAAATAAGAGCTTTGAGACAAGATATCCTTCTAAATATCAAATTTCATTGAGGTCCGATCACCCGTTCGTAAGTTAAAAATACCTCTTTTTTTTAGAATTAGCCCCCCCCCCAACTACCCCAAAGGGAGCGGATCCGTTCCAGTTATGTCAATCATGTATTTAGGACTCGTGCTTATTTTTCCAACCTAGTTTCATCCCGATCCCTCCACTCTAAGTGTTTTCCAAGATTTTAGGTTTCCCCCTCGCAACCCCCCCCCCCCCAATGTCACCAGATCTGGTCGGGATTTCAAATAACAGCTCTGAGACACGATATCCTTCCAAACATCAAATTTCATTAAGATATGATCAACCGTTCGTAAGTTAAAAATACTTCAATTTTTCTATTTTTTCCAAATTAACGGGCCCCCCACTCCCCCCCCCCCAGATGGTCTAATCGGGAAAACGACTATTTTTAATTTAATCTGGTCCGGTTCCTGATACGCCTGCCAAATTTCATCGTCCTAGCTTACCTGGTAGTGACTAAAGTAGCAAAGCCGAGACCGACAGACCGACAGACCGACAGAATTTGCGATTGCTATATGTCACTTGGTTAATACCAAGTGCCATAAAAACAACTTGAGAATTCAAGTATTACGTATAAATGTTACAATGAATGTTCAAAATCTGGTTAATATCGATATTTACCGTTGAATGTCCGAAATTCCTTTTACTCTGCTTAGATTCAATAAGCTTTGCAAGTCAGCTTTTTCAGTCTTATGCAAGTTATGATGGTAAAAGCTAAAGGTAGGTATGATTATGTTAGTTTAGGTTAAATTTGGTTGTAAATATCAGAAATGGGTTAAAAACCTAACCAAACCTAATCTAACCTATGCCGTCACCATAAAACCTTGCATTAGATTGAAAAAGTTGACTGGCAACGCTGACCAAATCCAAGGAGAAAAAAAAAGTATTTCAGATATTCAGCAGTGAATATCGACATTCATGAATTTTGATCATTCACGGTAACATAAACACCAACAAACTCAGAGGGAGGAGGACTCCAACCAGCCTACCGCCATCCCGTATGTACAGGTATCATAAAGTAAATACATTTTTTTGCCGTTTGTTTTTAGGTCCTTTACTTAAGCGGATTTCAGAAATCTCCTGAAGTCTTGTATATATATTTCAGATCATATATTTTGACTGAATACCCAAACTCTCCTAAAATTTAAATTACAATCCAACATTTTAGTTCTTAAGAAGAATAGCTAAAAAAGAAGAAGAAATTCACATATATAAAATATTTGAGCATAAATGACATTCAAACCTTTATAGAGTTTGAGTGGGTAATAGTCCAAGTCTTCTTTTGGTAATTTCCGGTGGTTTTAAGTCTGATTTGATCATTCCTTTTAGGTTTCAGTTATTCATCTATAGCAATGGGTGTTATAAGTTTGACTTGATTATTAATTTTAAGTTCTGTTCGCTTTAGGTATTATTCTTCTTAGAGATATGCAAGATCTTTCTTAGCACAGAGCATTGCTTGTAAAAGGCAAGGAAATCTTAACTGTGATAAAATAAAAATCTGTACCAGAAGTGAGACCTTATTAAGCATGTCATTTGATTCTTTCCTAGTTTTGGCCGAAGTTCAACTTTTATTTATATCCATGACTCTTGTCCTAATGATTACTTTATAGTTTGACCTGCAGCTAGTAATTCACAATTTCTGGCTAATGAGGATACCAGTTGCATTGGCCATATTCCACTTTCCATCATTATTTTTGTTAGTGGTTGCCCAACTGCAGAGAGAAAGCCTAAATGATATCATCGCACAAACTGGAATTAATTAGACTGGTGCGCCTACCCGGTAACCGTTGAAGCTCTACGGTTAGTTGTATAAGTCTCCTGTCATCTACTTCAGCCAAGTGTTTCCTCAGCTGACAAAGGGCGAAATCTGAATATTTACTAGCCTAGTCTTATTTGTTCGACGAAAATTGATAGCACCGCTGCCAAGCCCCTTCAAAAACTTTGAATTGCGATCCAAAGACCTATTTAGAGAATTGATCCTGATCTTTCAAAAAAAAATAAGCAAATTTTTGGCTTTGTATATTGGCAATATGTTCAATATTAAAGTAAAAAACAGAATTGGCCTTCAAAAATGGCTTCACCAGAGTTGGTACTGCAATATCGTTTCCCAAAGTCTTAGCATAAATGGAATACTGTTGTAAACAGTAGAAAATTAAGTAGTACGCATCCTAATTTTAACATTCCTTTAGGTAAGGTGGATGTCTCATTATTCTGCTATTTCTGTTTAGATTAATAATGAAGCTCATTCTACTTTCAAGCAACTGCTAAAGAGCTCACCCAGAAGCTGTTTCAACCCTATAATACTCCTATTACAGAATCCGCTGTAAATGAAGCTATTAAAGATCTGAAGTCCAATTTGGTGGACATTGATAATGTTTAAGCACACCATTTAAATACGGATTCGGAGCGCTGTTTTGCGATATGCAGCTCCATTTTAAAATGCATATTATGTCATCTATTGTTCCAGACCAAATCAGTTCCAGACCAGACTTTCATTGAAGGTTAGTTACTTCAGTTTTACAATGCAAAATAGATCCATTCCAACCAATAACCGTTGCTTATACATTTGTTAATTTTCTGTATATGTTTTTTACCTTCAAAGACCAATGTTACTAAAAAAGGGAAAACCAAATACGCTGGACAGTGTGGTTCACACACAAGCACTGTATTCGCTATAGCGTGAATTTATCAGCCATTTTTGTACTAAAATATTGGTAGAAAATTCTGGCTGAAAGTTTACCCCCAAGCAACCTATCCCAGTTCATTAAGGTGCATGCCAGGACGGAGTACTCAATCCTCATTTTCTGAGACACATATTGCCCCTAGTCTATATCTAATTTGGTCGACATGCTTTTTTATTGTTTGAATATTTGGTATTGGGCTTAACCTGACGACTTTTCATTACTTAGTAGTTCAAAGTTCTTTCATCTAGAACGTTTGAAACTGTTCGTAATTCATTTTGTAAAATCAGATTAAACTTGTATACTGACAATTGCGAAAATTGAAATTTTAATTCACTGGTTGTTCCTTCATAACGTCTGTGCTAGATTGCTTAATCACAGTGGTTAAACTTTCAAATGTAGGCTTGCTATTTCTGTATGTTCTTCACATTGCTAGCATGCAAAATTAGCCCATTGACGATTCACAAACAAAATTCAAGTCATTTATTCAAAATAGTTACCAATCAACGTAAATACAGTCAGATTGCTCTAAGTAATTTTTCATCTTTTTGTAATCGTGCTGTAATCTTTTAGGTCGTTTTATTCAGCTTTTTCAAGTGCCTTGATGTTAGACCCTCCCTCAATCATACTTTTTCCAGTTCTTATTTTATCTACCACTGCTGATTTTATTTTATCTACCACTGATGAACACGTTGCAAAGCCAAGGCTATAAATAATGCATAAAAGCTTAAGATACTCTATGATAAATTGTCAACAACAGCCAATGAAAACTAGGACCATACCACCAGCAGATTCAAATGTTTTTTCACTTTATTTTATTTGTTTTTCTTTTCTTCTACTCTGCTTTTCCTAAGTATTTGCATATCAGGCTATAAATAAATTATTGTTATTTTTTACTCTTTCATAGTAATTTCTGTTTACTTTAGTACAACTTATTACATTGCTTTATTTCTGCTCGTTCTCGGATTTAACATAACTCTTTACTTTTTTGTAAGAGCAATTTTGAATAGTTTTTTTTTTGGGGGGGGAAGGGGATCAAAAGGATTGAAATGAAAACCACTTACCCCCGTAAAGCTATCTAATGATGATGGCTCTTGAATATCAGGCAATGGAGGGTCAAGTGTTTTTCTCGGCCTCTTTGATCGTCGTTTCCACTCATGTGGGATTCCAAGAACTTCTGCTTCAAACTTCCGTCTCATAGCCGAATTCCAATGATTCTTTATTGAATTATCAGTTCTTCCTGGAAGAAGTTTGGCAATTTTTGCCCACTGATTTCCCCACATTTTATGAGCATGATAAATGATTCTGTCCTCTTCTATTGTCCATGCACTCTTTTTTATATCTGGGTTGAGATGGTTATGCCACCTTTCACGACACTGTTTACCAATGCGACCTTTCAAGTGCTTAGCAATGAGGGACCATTTTTTGGGTCCGTATTTATTTACCAACTCTATGACTAGTTCATCCTCCTAAAATATTAATTAATGATTAAGAAATTAGCACATTTTATAAATTTCTATTATTATATAGAAATCACTAGTCTAGAAATCAATAGAAATAAATCTGGAATTGTTAAAACATATAATAGAGACCTGGATAAATACTAACCTATTTTGAATCCCATTGCCTGAAAATGAGGCCTAGATGGTGTCATTGGGAATGTTTCAAAGTGCAGGAAGCAAGACATGCATGCTGGTGTCAGTTTAGGATACCCACTCTTCAGAAGAGAAAATTGTTCATAATGTTCAAAAACAACAATTCTCACATCATAATGTATAATAAACTACAATCAAAATATTCTTCAGGCATAAACCATGTTAAATACACCACCCCTCCCCCCAAACCCCTTTAATGATCCCATATATAGCTAGTTTTTGTAAATAGAGATGTATAAAAACTGAAAGATAACACTAAAATAAGGACAATCTTAATTAATAACATGCAGGATGTTTCTATTAACCAGATTATTATGTTTCTTTCTGTTATCCACTTAAAATTACTTCAAATAATATTTTGGTAAATTACACACTCAATCATATATGAAGATAAAGGCCTGACTAAGAGAATGACTGGTTTAATATCAGTAGTTTATATTTGCAAGGTCAATTTTTGCAATTGATGAAAAAGTGGCTAGGCAAAAAAAAATAAATAAAGGAATTACCATTGAACAGGATAACATTGAACAAAAAATCATGAAAAATCAAGGTTATTTTGTGATATTTTTTCTTTAAACTAATGTTTAATCAAAACTATTTTTGGCACTTATGAATACATCATTCTGCAACATACAGTAACTGTTCCAAACTGCGTGTCTTTATGTTGTTAAAGCTACACATATCCTAAAATGCTGTCCAAAGTTACTTTATGGGATGTTTGATTTTGAACATTAAAAAATTTGACAGGTAACATTGGACAAGAGTTGAGAAAGTCTGAAGTTGTATGGCATCAAACTTAAAGTAAAAACAACTTGTTTGTTGAGAAAACTACATTATTACTTCTAGCACTATCACTAGTCTAGAAAAAGGCAAAAAAAAATTTAAAGAAATTACCATTGAACAGGATAACATTGAACAAAAAATCATGAAAAATCAAGGTTGTTTTGTGATATTTTTTCTTTAAACTAGTGTTTAATCAAAACTATTTTTGGCACTTGTGAATACATCATTCTGCAACATATAGTAACTGTCCCAAACTGCTGGTCTTTATGTTGTTAAAGCTACACATATCCTAAAATGCTGTCCAAAGTTACCTTATGAGGTGTTTAACTTTGAACATTAAAAAATTTGACAGGTAACATTGGACAAGAGTTGAGAAAGTTTGAAGTTGTATGGCATCAAACTTAAAGTAAAAACAACTTGTTTATTGAGAGAACTACAATATTACATAAGCATTATCACTAGTCTAGAAAAAGCTAGAACAGAATTGCACAACACTTATTTGGAAAAGACATATCGCCATATTAATGTTTCCATAATTTCGTATACAGAAAATAGTGCAAACATAGCTTTTGATCTTTTAAGGTGAATAGTTCCTTACAAAAAAGACAAAAAAAACTACAAGAACAAGACTGTATTTTTACATGATACGGCTTTCTTTTAGTTGAAATATAAAAAATCTCTAAACTGAAGGTAAAGAAAAATTTATATCCTGGCAATCCCTAGTTATTTACATCTTTCTGCAAATATGCAAAATAGATAGAGATCAAACTTAGGAACGCAATAATTTGTTTCTTAAAAGTGTCAGATACACGGTTGTTTTTTTTTTTCACTTCAAAGAAGGATTTGGCTTTAGTATATCTACTGCATTATTTGCAAACAGATCTGCAGTATCTTTCTATTTAATTCTCTAGGGTCTTGTGGTGTGCAGGACCTTGAGCTCAAATGCCCTGCTACTTAGCTTGTAGATGAGTTTTCAAATTACTTATAGATCAGAAATCAGGGGAGGAAAACTGGAATGAACCCAGCGGAGATACAGCCAACTTTGAGTCAATCAAAACCATTATTTATTTTTATAAATAATTCCTGTGTTGTGTTTTTTAAGCAAAGTTTATGAACATTTATAGCTACCAGAATTTAAACCCAGCGCAATTTCACGTCTATGCAAGTTGGTTTCTGTAGTGGTTTTAGCTGCTCTCAACTCACTCTGTTCTCACGCGCTTTCCAAAATATGCGGTTAAATCAAAATATTCACTTTATTGTCCAATAGTGAATATCCTGGAAGCGCTGGATGCCACTTTTCATTCTAATTCCCTACATTGCCTGGTTTCATCCAGAGTCAATAAATCCCTCCCTAAAGTTTTGCCATATTGTTATTGAGGTGCTAAAGTTGGCTAAAATGGAAAGGTGAGCTGTGGAAATGCATTCCTGTTTGTAAAGGAGCTGATTTGTCGCCTTTTATATTTAAACGAGCTTTTGCTTCACGCCCGCAAACTACTGGTCTATGTTTTATTGTGGGTGGTTTATCAAACCTTGCATATACTTATGGCATTCTTCTGTTATAAAAGCCCAACAGATATATTCTACATTTAAGCGGCATCTTATATCTATTGATTTGTTAATTAACATTTAATGTGTGAGTTTATATCTTTTAATAATCATTATCATGTAGCTGCTTTCAAGCTAAAAATACTTCTCTTCCTGTGAGAACGGCGGGTCATCGCTCCCTGGTCATTTTTACATGTATCTTCAATTTGTATTTTGATAATATCCTTGTCCCACCAACTCAGGTAATCAAAATTTTGGCTGTGTTTTTGGATTCTAACCTGTCTTGTACGCCTATCTCTCGTGTCTCCGGGTATTCTTTCTCGCCAGGATGGTGTTCCCCACAGAGTTCAATCCTTTCTTCCCACTGAGATAGTGGCTTCACTGCATTATGCGTTTTTGATTTCACGACTTTCTTATTGCTGTTCTATTTGGGGTGTGGCATGCTCTTCTCTACTAACTCCTATAAGACGCCTCCAGCACAAAGCTATGAAAGCTGTGTTTGGACTTCCCCCATGGTACCCTCTGTTGATTTGTATAATGATACTGGTATTAAAAATGTTATTCCCTGGTAAAAAAGAAACGTCTCCTCCTAACTTATAAATTTTTAATTGTTCGCTTCCTACAAGCCTGTGTAGTTTTTTTTTAAAAGCTCCATCTTCAAACATTTCCCTTTCCATACGCAAGTCCATCTATCCATTTAACTTCCACTGTTTCGAATTTCTTTTTCCCAGCGTTCCCCAGTTTATCTAGCTACTAAGCTATGGAATTCTCTTCCCTCCGATATTTCGTGTAAGATTTCCTTTCCAATATTGTTTAATTCTGCTTGTGGGTTTCTAAGACTGTATTGAGATTTATTTAACATTTGTTTTGTTTTGTTTTTTCTCTTTTTTCCGCATTTGAAATTGTTGCTGTATTGATTGGGCCTCCTACAAGCTCAGCTTTTGGGACTACAATATCTGATGTATTTTTTTTTCTTTTTTTTTTTACTCTTTCAGTTTTGGTTCTTTATATTTTTTATATCATTAAAAAAAATGAAATGAAATTACTGAGAATTTCGTTCAGGTGCTCCGTCTGCTTGTCCACTGCTGATAAACAGACCAGTTAAGGGGTGGAGTATAGTGAAAACTTTCCCAATGAAAGAAGATGTAATCAAAAGCACCAAAAGGTTTTAGTTCCCCAGTAATTCTTTTCCTTTTTTGCACTATCTCATTTTTGCAGAAAAACGTTGTGGTATACTGCGTGTGGCCTATTTCAGATATTGCAAGTGTTTGCCTAGATTACCACGTTGGTGCCAAAACAGTAGGTTAAAGTATAAGTTTGACCTTGTTAACATGCTATTTCAAATAAATAATCTCAACGAAACTCTGTGTATAAGAACTTTGATGTAATTTTCTTTTTACAGTGTGTGCAGTCACCTTTGTGTTGCTTTCTGTTCTTTTTTTCATATTATTTATGCTCCACAGTGTTACTTTTTATTTTGGTGGATAAAAGACAAATAAGTAAAACTTATTAAAAAGGGATTAAAATGCCCAATACATTTTACCCATGGATGAAAACCTGAACAGTGTGCTTCACATATTTTTTTCTGTTAATAGCAACTACGTATTCGCATGTGAAAGGTTCTTTGTCCTTTGCCATTGAGGTATAGCAAAAAGTCTATTTTAATATCAAAAGCTGCATTTTGCAACTATCTTGCAGGCGAGAGAACAGGATAGTACACATCATAATATCAGAAATTTCTTAACATAACAAGAACCAAACAATGTAAGAAAAAACGGATGAGACAGATTGATCAAACATGCCAAGGTTGACATAACCAAGAAGGTTCAAATGTTTATTGGACCATGAAGTTCCCATAATGCCCTTAAAATTAAAGCAGACCTCACATGCCGAGGTACATACATACCTCCCTAGTTTCATTATTTTCTTTGACTGACAACCTTCGATAGACATGCTTTTCAGTGTTAACGAATTTCCCTATATCTCCAAATACATTTCTGCATAGGTGCCTGCTCTAACTTATTCGTTTTAATTGTATCTGAATGTATTTTAAGCTCAAATTCAACTCATCATTCACGGGAGTTAAATTTTGGCATAATCTGATCATGTAATTATTTTTCAATATTCTAATGAATAACATAAAAAAATAAGAATGAATTCAATCATAACAAGTAGAACAAGCCTTTTAAAAGAGATAACAAAATGGGAATGAACTAACCTCTTTGGTCCAGGGCCCTTTAACAAGTTCAGGACTAACAACCTTGTCCCATCGATGTTGAATTTGAGCATCTGACCTGTCTGGAAAATGCTGTGCTATGGCTGACCAACTACCATTATATCTGTCATATAACTGCTTCAACAATTCATCCTAAAAATCATACAATAAAAGTTATTTAGCCATACAATCCTTTTAAAAAAAAGCTTTCAATAGTAAGACTTTAATATAGGGTACCTTTAACAACACTTGGTAAGTGCTATTGGTAAACAATAGTACCCAACAACATCGCAGCATTCGCCCACTAGAGATTCTGATAAAACTAACTAAAGCCTATACAAATAATATTTCAAAGCCTTTGTCTTCGACTTTTAATTAAATTATTTCTAATTGTAAGCTACCAATGGTGGCGGTTCTGGTCTCTCTTGCACCCAGGGCAAAATCTTGATTAACCTTTCCCTATGCCCCCCCCCCCCCTATAAAAAATTTCAGAACAAATTTTCATTTCTTAACAGAACTATTTTTAATTTATTAGTTAATTAATAATTTATAGTTTTACCATTATTATATTAATTTAATTATTTTTTAATTTATTTTTATTTTACTAATTAATTAATAATTTATTAATTACTTCCATTTATCAACTGTGCCCTCTATTTTATTTTAATAAAAATAAAATTTTAAAATTTACTTAATGATAATAACTGTCAGATAATTTATCTGAATAATTTTTGCGCCTCAAAAATGTCAGCATCCAGGGCAAGTACCCTCCCCCCTCCCATCAAACCACCACTTGTGCCTAAATTGTTGGAAATTAGTTTTTGTTACTCCTCTAAAAAAGAAAAGACAAGATCTTGATCATCACACTTTACCCTGTTTTCTCAAAAGCATTTGAATGTCTTTTAGCTGAGTAATAGGAAGAAAAATAATCCCAAATGTTAACTGTAGGCAATTTGGAAACTTAGATTCTTCGTCCATCACCCCCTATCTTGTTCACTTAATGGACACAATATACAGTAAATTTGAAAATTTAAAACCTAGCTCAATCTTATTTTCATCCTGTGCTTAGTTTTTTTTAATCATTCCTTTTTTTAAGTGTCCAGAACAATGCGATTTTGATTTTAAATTTCTTCTATATTTGAGCTTGGTGGTTGCAAACTGGCCTACCCTTGTTTATCCTTTCAAAAGTACTTGAACAATTCCTCCTTAATACTGTGTGGTCATATAAAAGCTCTTATTGAAATGCAAATGTGTTGCCATGTCACTGACAGAAACACTGTGAATCCCTCCCCAACTTCTCTCATTTACAATTCCAATTATTTAATTATTTTCCTACAGGCCATTGTTTCTGTTCTCTACTATATTATGTCAAAGTTAAATAGGAAGCTAAACTATTTGATACTTTATTCTTGTTCAGCATCCTATACTAACAAGCATCCTCTAATTGACTTCAGATTTTAATAATATTTGCAACAACTAAAAAAAAGTATCATACCTCAATTTTAGACCATCTTCCTTTATTTATAGATTTCTTAGAGAATCCTCCAGCTCTGGAATCTGCATCTGAATCTGAAGATGCAGCATCACTTGTGTCTGAGTCCTCATCAGCTTCCATTTTTACTCTAAGATCTTCAAACTCTTTCTTTAGTTTATTTGCAAAGTCATGTTGACTTCTCTCAGGTTCAGATAAGGAGTTAAAATATTGAGCCATGACTGCAATAAAATTAGCAAAATATCACAAATGGAGAATTAGCAAAAAAAAAAACACAATGGAAAGATATTCTTTTTGGAGCTTTTACCATTAGTCTAAAACCTAAGTCAATAGCAAAATTTGAACCCAAGCATTAATGTTTTATACATTAGTCTAAGATTTCTAGTATGTTTCTTAGCAGCTGCCCCTTTATCACTTGGCCCATTTTATCACGCATTTTTGTAAGGAGACTCATACTACTACTACTACTACTAATAACTCACTACAGCACCAAGCCGCCTGAGACCAACACAGCTACGTACGTTCCTCCTCCAACCTAATCTATTCAAGGCCTCCCTCTTTACACCCTCCCAGGAAGTTCCCATTTCCTTTAAATCTTTATTTATGACATCCTCCCAACCCAGACGAGGACGACCTGCTTTCCATGTAGCCCCGGACGGTTGACCAAAAAGGACAATCTTTGGCAATCTGTCATCCTTCATCCACAGAACATGGCCTAGCCATCTCAACCTTTCTTTCATTATAGCCCTAGACAGCGGGATTGAACCACAATTTTCATAGAGCCTACTGTTTGAAATACGGTCAGTCAGCCAGGTACCCAGAACTATCCATAGGCAATTTCTCTGGAAAACATCTAGTAAATTTGCATCTGCTTTTCAGAGTGCCCATGCTTCAGAGCCATATTTGACCACTGTCATCACTGTAGCTTCCAACATTCTAATCTTGGTTTGCAGACTTATCTTTCTATTCTTCCAAACTTTTTTTAACTGTGAAAAAACACCCTGAGCCTTAGCTATTCTGCTTTTAACATCTTCACTGCTCCCACCATCTTTACTAATAATACTACCAGGTAAGTGAAGCTCCCAACCTGATCAATCTTTTCTTTACCCAATGTCACCTTTCCATCTTCACTTATTCCTAGCCTTAGTGACTTAGTCTTCTTAACATTAATTTTCAAGCCTATTTTAGCACCCAGAACTCGCAAAACCTCTAAAAATTCATTCATTTTGCTCAAACTTTCATCTAATATGCTTAAATCATCAGCATAATCTAAGTCCAGGAGCGTTTTTCTTCCCCATTTGATTCCATGGCTTCCAATTGCCTTTCCTGTGCTCCTTAAGACAAAGTCCATCAAAATGATCCCATATAAAGGGGGGTAGAACACAACCCTGCTTAACTCCTGATTTAATACAAAACCAGTTGCTACCCTCATTTCTTACCTTAACCGCAGCAGTATTATTCTCGTATATAGCACAAATCACTTTAATGTATTTTTCTGGTATACCATATAAGGATAAGACCTTTCCTAACGCTCTTCTATCAACAGAATCGAAAGCTTGCTCATAATCAATAAAACTTTTTGTACCAAATTTCCATACACAATCATATTTTTTCTCATTGCCCACAGTTTAGGCCAAGGGCTTTTTAATAGTTGACTTATAGGAACCTATAGTTTCTGAGTGTATTCCCTGGTGGCATTGGGGAGGGATGGAGAATAACTAAACTTAGACTTGGTGGTTCAAGCAGCCTAAAAGTCATGACATCTGCCCATTTTCTTTTGTATACCAGCATTGTGAGTTTTAGGAATCTAAGATGCTCTTCATAAAGTTTCTCTCACAGGTGTGATATGAGCTTGGGGTTGAACATTCTTAAGTGCCTTAGCATCCATTTTATGCCATGGACATGCCAAAACAATACTAAACTCCAGATGAGGGAAGACTAATGCTTTGTAGAGATTCCTTACCACACATGGCTTCCTGGTGGTAAAAGTTCCCTTGATTGAAAAAAATGACTAGAGGACTGAAAATATTGTGCTCTGCACTTGGCTATAGTCTTGTTTTCAGACTCAGCAGGTTCCAAGACAGGTTTAATGCATGTAGTATAACATGAGTTTTTGAAAAGTTGGTTTTAGAGCCAAAATTCAAGGGTTTGAAACTCTGTACTGAAAATTATTTATGCTCTCTTTTCTTTTGTTCTTTTTTTATGAGTAAATGTTTTAAATAGTATGTATTTAGATATTAAATGTTTAAATATTTTGTTTTATGATCCCCCCCCTTTTACAGACCATGAAGCCTTTGTGGGGATTAGTGATTTTATTTACTTATTTGATATATATCCATCTAGTAAGGCTCTAAAAGTACATAACAAAGACTCTAAAACTACATGAAATGAACTAGTGCTCAAAATTAAAATTTATATTTGGTGCTAAAGGAATGAAACAACTGTGTTATAATTCACATACACCCTTATATGACTATTAGAACTGGGTAGAATTCTAGTTGTGGAAGTTTTAGCTACTTCATAAAACAAAGTAGCTAAAAATAAAGATTATAACTCAACTTTCATAAAATAATTCAGAGCCTAAATTATGCCCTAAGAAGATGCTTTCAAGCTTCTTTCTCAAGTCCTTTCCCATTTCTACAGCGTAGAAAATTGCATAATGAACAAGTTCATATCCATCTTAAAATTTAGACCAAAAATGTACTTAGTTTGTTTCAAGTCTACTTTCCTATGACTCTAGGTTTGAAACATGTTTAGTGTGAATTGTGTAAAATTTTAAGGCTGGTATGATTTTTTATTCAAATATAAAACAAACTTTGACAAAACAATTAAACCTTGCAAATTAAGATGCAACTTATGCAACTCATGTTATGTTATGTTATGCAACTCAAAATACTTTCTGTGGGTCTCCTTTGTGCTTTGGATCTATTTCTGAAACCTTTACATATACAGGCTTAACATAAAGTTTATCCAAGTTCATCAAAAACTAATGGTTTTTGTAAGGAGAGAGACTACAGATGCTTCAAAAGAGCTACTCATGGCATAATTTAATCTCTGGACCCATTTGTGAAAGTTTTATCCATCTAGCACAACCAGGGTTAGGTACCCAGTAGATGGACTGCTGACCACCATTTCAATAGTTAAACAACAGTAAATCTCAACCATACACCTAGAAAGCAGATTGTTTCACTATCAGAAATTATTTTGTATTGTCAGAAAAGCAATCATTATATTTAGAAAAAGAGCAAAATAACAAATTTTATGGTACTACTTCTTGTGGTATGGGGTAAATTGTATGGTACAGGGTAACTTTGAACAAAATCAGTAATATACAATGAGCCCTCTCTTTCAGACAATAGTGGAACTATTTTATTGTACTTATAACTAGATTATGGATAGATGGCATCTTAATCAGTTAATAATTCTCGCAGTCAGATTAAGACAAAATCTTAACTTTTTTATTCACAAGAGCATTTGACCTATCCAAAATTGTCAAATCTTAAGAGTTTTCTATAGCCAAGGAGCCAAATGTTTAGGTTTTTAGGATAAATCGTTTCCTTATTCCATGTATTCAAGATGGCTACAGTGTTCAATGTTACCCACAAAAATTTTGTTTTTCAGGGGTAACTTTGAGCATATGTTCAAAATAGCCCTTGTCTATCTTTAATGTTGATTAAATAAAAAAAACAAGTTTTTTGAAATGAAAGTAAGGAGCAACATTAAAACTTAAAACGAACAGAAATTACTCTGTATATGAAAGGGGCTTTCCCTCCTCGACACTCGACCTCCCGCTCTTTACGCTAAGGTTTTTTATTACTTTAAAAAGTAGAGTTACGAGAAAGAATCAAACTTTAGCGCAAGGAGTGGGGTTTTGAGGAGGAAAAGCCCCTTTCATATACAGAGTAATTTCTGTTCGTTTTAAGTTTTAATGTCGCTCCTTACTTTCATTTCAAAAAACTTGTTTTTTTTTATTTAATTTCTGAAAGTTTTTGAATTAATGCATGTCTGATTTTGGCTCTCCGTACATAAATCATTAAAATGAAATTTGCATATTAATTCTTTTTTTGGCTAAATGGCTTTCTCTTAGTTTTGATCAGACGATTTTGAGAAATAAAGGATGGGGAAGGAGGCCTAGTTGCCCTCCAATTTTTTGGTTACTCAAAGGGCAACTAGATCTTTTAATTTTTAACGAACGTTTTTACTAGTAAAAAATATACGTAACTTAAGAATTAACTTACGTAACAAACTTTTATATTCTTATATTTTTGATTATATATATGAGGGGGTTGGTCCCCTTGTTAATACCTCGCTCTTCACACTAAATCTTGTTTTGTCCCAATCCTTTAAGAATGACCCCTGAATCAGAAAGGCCGTAGAATAAATAGTTGAAATAACTTAAAATTATTTAGCATAAAGAGCGAAGTATTTATCTCCTCCCAAATACCTCGCTCTTTATGCTAAAGTATTTTTAGAACCCCTCATATGCATAATAATCTCTGTTCGTTTTAAGTTTTAATGCTTCTCCTTACTTTCAATTGAAAAAACTTTTTCATGTTTATATTTTCATTGTTTTTTTTTAATAGTAATGCTAGAAAATCCTGCGCCCTTTTCATTGAATTTCTCTTCCCCCATGAAATATTCCTCCAAGGAAAGATCCTCCCATGTAGCCCCCTCCCCTGAACCCCACACCCAAACCAAAAAAATCCCCCTGATAACGTCGGTACACTTCCCAGTAACCATTACTGTATGTAAACATTGGTCAAAGTTTGTAACTTGCAGCCCCTCCCCCAGGGACTTTGGGGGGTAAGTCATCCCCAAAGATATAGTTATAAGGTTTTTCGACTACGCTGAATAAAATGGCTATCTCAGAATTTTGATCCGTTGACTTTGGGAAAATAATTAGCGTGGGAGGGGGCCTAGGTGCCCTCCAATTTTTTTGGTCACTTAAAAAGGGCACTAGAAGTTTTCATTTCCGTTAGAATGAGCCCTCTTGCAACACTCTAGGACCACTTGGTCGATATGATGACCCCTGGGAAAAAAAAAAAAACAAATAAACACGCACCCGTGATTTGTCTTCCAGCAAAAAATACGAAATTCCACATTTTTGTAGATTGGACCTTGAAATTTTTTCTATAGGGTTCTCCAATACGCTGAATGCGATGGTGTGATTTTCGTTAAGATCCTATGACTTTTAGGGGGTGTTACCCCCTATTTTCCAAAATAAGGCAAATTTTCTCAGGCTCGTAACTTTTGATGACAAAGACTAAATTTGATGAAACGTATATATTTAAAATCAGCATAAAAATCCAATTCTTTTGATATATCTTTTAGCATCGAAATTCCGTTTTTTAGAGTTTCGTTTACTATTGAGCCGGGTTGCTCCTTACTACAGTTTGTTACCACAAACTGTTTGATTTCAGTGTTCTGTACTGGCCAAATGTTTAACTTTGCATTGGATTGAAGTTTACTCTATTGCCTTCAGGAAACACTTTATTCTATTGATCCTTATGAAGGTACAAATCAAGTTCATTTCTTCAGCTATTGTCAAAATTTTTGACTGTTTCCTAATTTCTTCAGACCTACTTTTATTGTTTCTTTTGGGGGAAGTCATTTGACAATCAATAGAAGAGACAAAGGATGATAGTTATTTATAGGGTTAAGTATAAAAAATAAAAAGAAAAGTACAATTTGCCCTCAGGAAAACATGAAAGATTAATTTAAGGCATTTTAGTTGGGGTCCTTTGTAATTAAACTTGATACATTCAAAATATGATTGTTTTTAAAATATTATTTTCAGATGAGATTCATCTCTTCTGTATTACTTCTAAAGAGGAAATCATCGAAAAAAAAAAAAATTCTTGGAACTCAGCCCATGAATAGACAATGCTCTACCATTACCTGTTGTAAAGACCTCAAACCTTCAATGTACTGTTTTTTATTTGATTTTTTTTTATCCAGTCACTTTGTAAAGAAGAGATGGTCATAAAACTGCAGAGGATAATCAATTGATTGGAAATTCTTGTGGATTTTTTTAATGTGTTTTTTGTTTTGTTTTTATTTGTTTCAAATTGAGTCTTAATAAACAATTTTACAGATGCCAGAACATATATGAAACCAGTGAATGCAAGAAGGTATGCCAGTTATGATGAGGAAGTGATGGGAAAAGCTCTAGAGGACATAAAGAAAGGAGATCTAACAATGAGAAAGGCTTCAGGGAAATATTGGATTCCCTTAAGCAACCTTTGTCACCAAACAAACAAAAGGCACAATAAAAAGGTGGGAAGACCAACTGCATTGACAGGGCTCAAGGAAGAAGCTATCATTTCCCATTTGCTTACATGTGCTGAGTGAGGGTTTCCTGTTGATTGCTGCAAGCTGAAACTCATTGTCAAAAGATACCTTGCATCAATTGAAAAAATTGCCATAAGAACAATATACCTAGACAAGATTTTATCAATTCTTTACTAGATTGACATTATTCAAAGCTCCAAGTAAGAACCATAGCAAACTACTCCAAAAAACAGAGCTTCTGTTTCATATGAAATGTTGTACATTGCAACAAAAGTTTAGAGGTGACTATTCAGAATGTGCCTTTGTTAAATATTTACCCTTAAAATGAGACTAACTTAACAGACAATCTGGGAAAAAGAAATGCTTTGTGAGAAGAGGTGCTACATACGCCTCCTGAACAATGAATGAAAAAAAGAAGCAATATCCCCAATGATATCCACCATTTTTGTGCTGCAAAGCTAAAGGCATGTTTAGCTCTTGGTGTACAGGAGGCCCTAAAGGATCTAGATATGCTACATCTATGTAAGGATGGTTTGAGAGTGAATTTTTTGAAGAGTGGCTTGTCACTGGCACTCTACCACCTACAGAAAAAAGCAGGGGTGAAGGTTTTGTTGGATAACAACATCTCTTGTCACTTTTCTGCAAAAGTGTTGAAAGTATGTAGAGAAAACAACATTTGCTTTATATGCCTTCCACCAAACACAACAGATATACTGCAAACTCTTGATGTTGCTGTTTTTGCTCCAATGAGTATGGAGGAAAATGCTAAATAATTACAAAATAGACAACCCAAAAGAAACTGCAGTGAGAAAAGACAAATTCCCCCAGCTTCTGAAGCTACTCCTTGAGAGCCTATCATCAAATGGAAAGAAAAATCTAAAAAATAACTTTGCCAAGTGTTTATTATGTTCCAGAGTTATCCAAGACCATCCACTTCCTGTCCAGCAAACTACACAAGAGGTTGTGGACAACCTCACCAAAGTTTTACTAGGTGTCCTGCAAGCCTGCAGATTCGAAAAATCTGTAAGGAATATCATGTACAAATGTTTTAGCATCACACTGAGGAAAAGCATTGGGAATGCAGAAGATTCAAGTTGTGAGTCTGACATGACTGATTCATCTGGATGTGAGAGTGAGCCTGGAAGTTGATGATCCAACAATTGCTGGCCCTTCTACTCGGTCAAGCAAGGCAGCAGCCAATACAGGTTCAGATTATCCAGCAAAAACTATGGACAGATGTTGGTTCATTGCAAAGTTCTGTATGAGTTGTATTTATAAGCATTTTTTAGTGTTAGAGGTAGATGCTCCTCCTTCTGATGGCTTGCTGAACATGATATATCTGCAAAAAAACAAGGATGAATCCTTCTTGTTTCCCAGGGTGAAACACTCAGCATCCATCTATCCTGACCAGATAGAGTGAGATCTTCCAGCCCCACAATTCACTCACAGCAAAAAAAAATATTTGATCTTTGGCTATGTGATACTTCTCTAATTTGACTTTTTCTTCACCTTTTTATTTTAGAAGTAATATTATAGTTCTCTCAATAAACAAGTTGTTTTTACTTTAAGTTTGATACCATACAATTTCAAAGTTTCTCAACTCTTGTCCAATGTTACCTGTCAAATTTTTTAGTGTTCAAAGTTAAACACCCCATGAGGTAACTTTGAACAGCATTTTAGGATATGTGTAGCCTTAACAGCATAAAGACCAGCAGTTTGGGACAGTTACTATATGGTGCAGAATGATGTATTCACAAGTGCCCAAAATAGTTTTGATTAAACACTAGTTTAAAAAAAAACATCACAAAATAACTTTGATTTTTCATGTTTTTTTGTTCAAAGTTATCCTGTTCAATGGTAATTTCTTTATTTTTTTTTGCCTAGCCACTTTCTCATCAATTGCAAAAATTGACCTTGCAAATATAGGCTACTGATATTAAACCAGTCATTCTCTTAGTCAGGACTTTATCTTCATCTATGATTGAGTGTGTAATTTACCAAAATATTATTTGAAGCAATTTTAAGTGGATAACAGAAGGAAACATAATAATCTGATTAATAGAAGCATCCTGCATGTTATAAAGTAAGATTGTCCTTATTTTAGTGTTTTCTTTTGGTTTTTATACATCTTTATTTACATAAACTAGCTATATATGGGATCATTAAAGGGGTTTTTTTTTTTTTTGGGGGGGGGGGGGTATTTAAAGTGGTTTATGCCTGAAGAATATTTTGATTGTAGTTTATTACACACTATGCAGTGAGAATTGTTGTTTTTGAACATTTTCTCTTCTGAAGAGTGGGTATTGTAAACTGACACCAGCATGCATGTCTTGCTTCCTACACATTGAAACATTCCTAATGACACCATCTAAGCCTCATTTTCAGGCAATGGGATTCAAAACAGGTTGGTATTTATCCAGGTCTCTATTATATGTTTTAACAATTCCAGATTGATCACAAATTTCCTACAAACCTTTTTGAAACACTATTCAATGCAGGTTTGTTGAGTCTAAGCCTACTAAAATACCAAGGGTACTTGTCTGTAATAGCACTGACCACTCTAATTGTTTATCTGTTGGCTCACTGTAAACTGGTTCTTTGTTTAGTTTAGCTTGGGACAAGACAAGTGACAGAAAAGATGGGAAATATAAATTTGGGCTATGTATTTTCATATTGGGGTGGGGGGGGGGGGAGGGGATTGTGTAAAGTATTTGAACAGTAGGAAGTTAGAAAACAATTCTTAGTTCATAATATGCAGAATAATTGTATCAATACATTTTGCATACAGACCTGCTATAATGTGCAAATATAGGCTACAGCCCAGATTTGTTTCTGAAGTATTATTTCTTATTTTAGCCTACTTGGTATTTCATTAGGATTAAACTAACTTCACTGCTTGAGGGGTCAGCACTAGCCTAGAACAGACAAGTACCATACAAAGTTCAGACATGGGGTTCAAAATTTCTTAATGTTCAGATTCTAGAACAAAGTACAAAGTTGAACTTAAAATAAAGTGAAGCACTTTTAGGGGTAAATTTGCAGTTTACAGCATGATTTAGCTTGGATGAACTTGAGGTAATTGTTTAGTTTCATCACAAGCTGTCTAAACTGGAAACTATACAGCAAAGCAGCATAGTTTCCAAACTATAGCACTTAGAAATCCTAATTCTAGAAGTGCATCCATTTCTGGTTGACCCTCCTCCTCCATGGGGCAAACTAAAAATGCATAAAGTGGGCTTGCTTACAGGTATCATTACCTATAGAGCAAGGCATATTAGTCCATGAGCCCTGCAGGCAAGGTCTGTATTCTATATTTATTTATATAAATATAGAATACAGACCTTGCTCTGCTGCCTGCAGGGCTCATGGACCAATATGCTTTGCTCTATAGGTAATGTTACCTATAAACAAAATTGGACATTTGTTTTGTTCACAAACAGCTGGCTAGTTTAAACTCAAAAGTGAAAGTGAACCATCTTGGATATGAACATTAATGGATGTGTGAGTTTTTTAATTATCTTTCAACCTTCTACTATACAGAAATTACCAGTGATAACTGTAGTTAGTATTTAAAATATAATTTCATTCATATTGTACAACCCCAACTTTTCCCTTGGCTTCAAAAACCAGTAAAACTAGAGCAAACAGTATTGCTGGCTTTTGTATAAAGTGAATATACTACTTGATGCCTTTTTTTATGCCCTTTACAAAAATAATAGTTGCTTTTACTGGAAATTCAGATTTAAGCACTTTTTGACCTCTTAAAAATGACCTAAATATGGGGTATAAAAGGCTAAGAAAATTGGTCTCAAACCTTAAATACCTTATAACATTGATCTCAAACTTGCTGTTTCATTATAAATCTATTTTTTTAATGTTATATAATCCACAAGCACTGATTTTCTAATATTAATTTGGATAAATTAATTTTTCCAAATTAAATGTTATAGGCCTATGTAAATAAATGTTATGATGTTTTCTTCTTCCTTGCCATCAAATTTTAAATATAAGCATGCGTCAAATTCCATCAAATTTTAAATAAAAGCATGCGTTTTTGGTTGAAAATATGAAAACTGGCTATTATGAATGCCAGTTATACTGTTTGCTATAAATTTAACTATATTAAATACAGCAATGGTTAGTTTATATATTTAATATATGCTATGCTTTACCCCCCCCCCCCTGATGTGCAAATATATAGCCCAAATTTGTTTCTAAGCTATTACAGATTTGTAGTGACCCCATATTTAGGTCATTTTTAAGAGGTCAAAAGGTGCTTAAATCTGAATTTCCAGTAGAAGCAATTATTATGTTTGTAAAGAGCATAAAAAAGGCAGCAAGTGGTATATTCACTTTATACAAAAGCCAGTAATACTGTTTGCTCTAGTTTTACCCAAAACCCTGGCCACCTTATGCATTTATAGTCTGCCCCATGGAGGAGGGTCAACCAGAAATGGATACACTTCTAGAATTAGCATTTCTAAGTGCTATATAATGTCACTGTCACTTTAGACAGCTTGTAATGAAACTAAACAATTACCAAAAGTGAATATATCATTTGATGCTTTTTTTTGCTCTTTTGTAGGCTAATTGCTTCTGGGCTAAATTCAGAAAATGATTAAGGAAAATATTAAGCTAGCCTAATTAGGCTACCACTTCTAAATCAACTGCAAATGGCAATTTTTTCTCACTAGAAAGTTTTTTTAGTTTTGGCAACTGTGGACCACTGTACCTCTTGGGGCCCTATTTATCTTTTCTAGGAGTGATACAAGCAAGTAGTTTTTACCCAGTTGTTTTCAGAATTTCATGGTGTTTCCTTTAAGTAGGCTTTACAGCAGACCAATACTCAGAAATCTGATTGCCCACTCGGGAGTCCTATACTTATCAATAGACCCAGGCTATTTTTGCAAACCTAGCCTTATGTTTTACCAAGTATCAATTATAAAGTCACCTTTTTCTTATATGAAACACACACGTGGTATATGGCACTTCCACATGGTATTTTAAAAAGAAACAACAAAGATTTTGGTTGAAATCTCAATAAAATACCATCACCACATTAAATTTGCACACAATAGGCTATCCCGCTTTGTTTTATTAATTCTGGTTCTTCAGAATTGGTGGAATAAATAGATAGCGCATTGCTGACTATTTAGCGAGAAATTTAAATGTCTAGCTCATGAAAGGGGCCTATATGATGTAGAACAGTGGAAAACTGAAAAGAAACAAGTAAGGGAGTTTATAGAACAAAAAAGAAAATAATATAACCAGATAGATAACCCCCTGGAATGTTTCTCCGACTCATAAAAACGTAAAAAAAATTAATAAATACAAATTTTTGATGTGTTCCAAAAAGATTTTCCCCTCCCCGTAAATATATTGTGTTACTTGGTTGTTCTACATTTGTTTTTTCATAGGCATATATTTTGGGGGTGATACATAACACAGGGATACCATTGGGAATTTATGGTAGGCACGCCACTTGCCTGGGTAGGGAATTTAAAGTGCCGAAACCCTATAGGCAAGTGTGTATTCTCTTGATGAGCCCTTGTGTTGGGTTGTTGCCTCTGAATTATTTGTCTTTTTTTCTTTCTTTTTTTTTTACTGTTTTTAATATTTGGTAAATGACGACTTATACTTACTTACGACACGACTGCCTGTCCATGGATTATTCTTTACGGTTGATTGTGTATGGCTATGCTGTTTGACCTATGTAATTGCATGGATGAGTAGGGTTAAGGCCACATTCAAGTACTGATCTATATTAATTACTAATGTAGGAAAACAGTCTTCCATTTCTCCTTTTGTCTTTTTTTTTTTACGTGTTTGTTCTGTTGCTTTGGTGATATTTTTTTCATTATATATATATATATATATATATATATATATATATATATATATATATATATATATATATATATATATATATATATATATATATATATATATATATATATATATATATATATATATATATATATATATATATATATATATATATATATATATATATATATATATATATATATATGTATATATATATAACCGTCCTGGCCGAGCGGGAAGGTGCGCTGGATTCGGGATCCTTTGTCTGAGAGGACGCGGGTTCAAATCCCAGTGTACCCAATTCTTCAGTTTGGGACGGGGGTCAGTGGCGTGACACTGTAAGCTTAGCCAGAGTCGACCCAGCTCTAAATGGGTACCTGGAGAAATCTGGGGAAGGTAAACAGGAAGGGTGTGTGAAAGCACAGGATGGCTGGCCCCCAACCCCCCATTGCACTTCCTGGCTGAAGGGCCAAGAAACGGAGATCAGCACCGCCGGTACGGTCCTAAAGATATGTAGGCTATCTCCATAGGAGGCATGGACCAAGGGGGACCTAGTCCCTGGAGGTCCATAATGGAAATTAAGGAACCCTCGCCCTAAGCCTTAAATACAGTTGGAGGAGGAAGATGGTCCATTGAATGCACACTCAGCAGGGCCCACTGGTGTCTGGAAATATTCTGTGAGTTACAAACCTTCTCCAAGCAATGAGTTAAATTCCATGATGACAGAGAGCACCATCATGGGAGGATCTTCTATAGCTGGACAGCTGTGACAAGGCTTAAGATCTAGATCTATGGACAACTGCCTCTGCAAAAGTCTGCCTTGATCCTGTCGAGGTATCTACAAGACTGGAGACCTTTCAGTTAACTCTATGCCAACTTAAGGATTGGCGCCCCTTAAGTAAATCATAGCCTAGTAAATGATACAGTGTTGCACTGAATTCTGATTACTGGATATTTCTTCTGGACTTGATCTGTTTTGCTTCGTGTTTTCGTGCAGAAAAACATCTTCCCAGCTGACCTATTTACTATGAGCTGTTTCCCCTTAGTATCATAGTATTTGTAGGTATCAATAAATAGTGAGTCGGAGGTTAAAGGCTTGTGATTGTCTATGCAGGATTTCAACTCCTGTTGATAGAAGAGCATCATCAAGCACTGAAAACCATGTCATAACCAAGATGGGCCCAGGAATGCACAAAACCTCCGTTCAACTGGAGGTCCAAGGGACTTATTGCTGTCCGGTTCTAAGATGGCTTAAGCGCTTTGGTTTAGGCTTGAAAAGATATGCTGGTCCCCATAGTGCACTAGCTCTGGAACTATTTTTTTTCCTCAGGCCAAAATAATTTCAATGATTTAAATAATATGAAAATTGCAACATGGAATATTTAAACATTAAAAAATAACTATCGTATTGACATTTTGACTGACTCAGAAAGTTCAAACTGGACTTATTAGGAGTTTCACAAACTCATATCCTAGGGGTAGGAAACATGAAATTAGGTGATATAGAATTTATTTTCTCAGGCAGGAAGGATGGGGCCCATAGACAGAGAGTAGGCTCATGATGAATAAGGAAGCTCCTAAGTGTTGTTTAGGTTGGGAGGGTATTTATAATAGAATGCTAATTGCTCATTTTAAGACTAAATAGTGCTGAGTATCAGTCACAGCAGTATAAGCCCAAGTAAAACTAACTGACACAGATAGTAGTGATTCAAATGAGCTTTAATTACAGTTATAAGAACAAATAGACAGGGTCCCAGATAGAAATTTGTTGTTTTATTAGGAGATTTTAGCGCACATGTTGGTAGAAACAGGGATAGATGGTATCTTAGCCTAGGGAAATTTGGTATAGGAAAAGAAAACAGTAATGGCTACAGACTGTTGCAATTTTATGGGTATAATAATCTAGTTATAACCTATATGTTATTTGGTTATAAAATGGCTCATAAGTTAACGTGGTGTTCACATGACGGTAAAATGGCTAACCTTATTTATTATGTTATTGTATACCCAAGACTGGTATATAGATACTAGGGTATATAGGAGTGCTTTTATTGATGTTAAAAGTAAAGATAACCATCTAGTAATGGCTTGGGCTAATTTAAAGTTGAGATTTTAGAAAGGTAACTACCTTCCAGGAAGCTATGCCGTCAGTAGACCCCAGGATGGAAATTTGAGAGAAACTTTCCAGGAGAATTAAATGCTAAACTAGAGAGTTGAAAATTGGACAATGTTGAAGATGGATGGAATTATTTTATGAAAATAATTTGTGAAGTTGCTGATGGTGTCTTTGGATAAAAAGTGAAGAGCACTGCTAGGAATATTAGAGAAAATGCTTAATGCTTAATAGAGAGGAAAAGGGGCTTGTACAAGAATTACCGAGTGATAAATCATTTGAAAATAAAAGGAATGTAAAGAAAGTTGAGAATGCATTAAAATGAACTAAGGAAGTGTGAAATGGAGGCCATAGGTAAAATTGCCGGGGTTCTGGAAGATGCAGCTAGACAGCATAATAGTAAAATATTGTACTGACATGTTAAAAAATTCAGAGGGAGTAGTCAATCTAGGCTTTTCAAAGTTAAAGATAGAAACAGGGCCACGATTATTGATGAGGAAAGAGTCAAAGAGAGATGGGCAGAACATTTTGATAATGTACTAAACCAGGATAGAGTTAAAGGAAAATATATAGAGGAAAATGAAAAAGTTTGTAACACCCTGGATGTGAAGGAAGATTTAATTTGCGAAGAAGAATTGGTGACAGTAGTAAAATGATTGAAAAATAATAAGGTCCCAGGTGCTGTATATTGTGGTAAATGAGTTCTTTAAACATGTTGGTTATGAGGTTAGATTTAAGTTACTAAAGATAGTGAATATGATTTCTGAAAAAGGGGAAGTGCCTAGCGAGTTTATGAAAACCCTAATTAAACCCCCGTATAGAAGGGTTATAAGAGTGAGAGGCTATTATAGAGGCATTAGACCAGTTTCTGTGGGAAACAAATTACTTAGTATGATGCTACCCTTTAGACTTTGAGATGCTGTAGACAAATTTTAAGAGAAGAGCAGTGCGGTTTTGGGATGGGTAGAGGATATGACGACCAAATTTTTACTCTTAGGTTAGTAAATGAGAAGTGCCTGAGCAATCAAACACCTTTAGTTCTCAGTTTTATAGATAATGGACAAGTGTTTGATTCAGCTGATAGAAAAGTTTATCTTGTATTGTGTACCAGACAAACACATTAAAGTGATTAGTGTACGAGAACAACGCTGCTGCTGTTGTGGAAGGAAATGAGGTTAAGAGCTGGTTTCGTATTAAGTCAGGAGTTAAGTCGGGTATTTTTCAATCGCTATTTATATTGATCATTTTGATGGACCTTGTGTTAAGGAGCACAGGAAAGGCAATGGGAGAACACGGAATCAAATTGAGAAGTAAAAAAGTTCAGAACTTAGATTATGCAATCAAAATTATGCAGACCTAGATGAAAGTGTGCGCAAAATGAATGAGCATTTAGAGGTTTTGCGGGTTCAGGGTGCTAGATTAGGTTTGAAAATTAATGTTAAGAAGACTAAGTCGCTTAGTCTAGGAATAATTGAAAATGAAAAAGTGCCGTCAAGCAACAAAAAATCGATCATATGGAGAGCCTCATTTATCTTGGTATTACCAGAGGCAGCACAATAGCACTGCCTGAGGGAAGAGCGACGTGGGCACCGTTTATTATTCTTTTTTTGGTTTTTCTGACCAAGGTAATTCGTATAGAAGGAGTTGTCGTAGAAACTTCAAAGAAGCTCATTGGATTGGAAATTGAAAGATCTACTGGTCATTTTTGGAGGCAAAAGGAATTGGAGGGCAACTATCCCCCCCTTACGTCCATCATTTCCCCAAACTCATCCATTCAAAATTTTGAGGCAGCCATTTTGTTAACGTAGTTGAAAAGTCCATTGATTATGTCTTTGAGGATGACAACAATCCCCTCCCCACAACCCTCAGAACAAGGACTATAAGCTATACAAGTTGTCCATTATTAACGTGCAAGGTTTTCCTGGAAGGTGTGGTCTTATGAACTATGAGGGGGGCTCATTCAATTGAAAATCAGAAGCTCTAGGGCCGTTTTTAAGAGTCAAAAGTGATTAGAGGGCAGCTAGCCCCCCACCCTCTTTTCCCCTAATGCATCTAATAGAAATTTTGAGATAGCCATTGTATTCAAAATAATTCAAAGATCGTAAAACAGGCTTTGGGGTTGTCCCCAGAGCCTGAGGACAAGGGTTGTAAGTTTGGCCCGAGGGGCTTACAAGGTTTACGTGTATATTTATTTATTTTAATTTTTTGCTTTTATCAATTTTAGTATTTTGGTTTATTATCTTTTCTATTAAGTTTGTATTGTATTTTTTTTCTTTCCTTTGTATTTATCAGTGGTGGCTTTGCTTTGCTTGAGTTTTTTTCCTTTTTCTTTTTTAATGGCGACCTTAAACATGAAATTCCATGTTGAAATGTCATCCATGGTCCTTTTTTTCTATGGATCCTATATTACATCAAAAAATTTATGATCTTGTTTTTTCCCCAAATTTCTGTATGATTCCGGATAGTTTTACTGTTTTAATCAATCCCCCTCCCTCCCCTTAGTAAACCCTTTTATTAGTCAATGAAACAAAGTATATAGTTATTTTGATCAGAGCTACTCATTCAAAAGGTCACTGAAAACAAAAACATTTAAACACTTAAACGACATTTTTTACGATATGACTTTTCGTTTTGAAATCACTAGATTTTAAAGCAAAGTTCATTATCAATTCCATGACAAGTTTTAGTGTCTAAAGATAAGAGAAGTTGCAAGATGAGACAAATTGTCTGTTTCCAGGCCAGTGAAGAATTAGCTTCAAGTGAGCAAAGGAAGGGATGGATATTGTTCCCCAAAAATGGAGAAAGAGACTAATACGATGGATGGAAGATAACAGAGCCTTGATTATTGTTTTCTTCTGTTTACCTGCAAGCTTTTTGTTTGACTTGATTCTCAACACAAGAAAATGGATACTTCATAGGCTATTTGCAGATCCAAGGAAACATGATGAAAGAGTGCAAGCGATCCAAAAACAGGTAACAAAGGACAATTAGAAATAATTGTAAATGGAAACTGCTAGCAAGAGGGAGGCTCAAAATGACTGTGGTTTTCTTCTGACATATACGCTGGACTTTTTTCAGGCGGTGGGGGACATTAATGAAATATTAGATAATTTAAATAAGAAGTTTCGAGAAACGAGTTAAAAGTTTTGGTTTTTGGGGGCCGGGCCCCGAGGCTCCACCCCTCTGGGTACATGTCTGCTATTATTAGCTAAGTGTGGGCACTGATAGGATCTTGTCTTGTAAAATATCAAAAATTAAGGAATCTCGTGTGGCTCTCAAATAATATCAATTCTCTTCTAATGGTCTTTGCGAACCCTTGTTTATGCTTACGTAAAAATTCATCTTCTGAGAAAAGACCGCTAAGGTATAAATGCCATCGATCAGTTTTGTTATATTTTTACCGTATAGTTTACTTTACCGGTCCAGTGAATATACTCAAGGGTCATCAAATACTCGTCAACAAGCAGTTGGACGACAGGCGTAAAAAAGAAAATAAAAATATAGCGTATATTGTTTTTGCGAGGATCGAAGAAAAATTGTTCCTCCCCAAAAAACTAAGTTTCAAGTCGCTTAGTATTCCCCTCCCCATAAAAAAAAAGTGTCACTCAAAGTTTCAACTCGGCATCTCAATCGTGAGAAAAAGCACGGTGGAATTACCAAATCTATAACTTTGTAAGCACTCGTTTACGAAGAAAACGAGTCCCTTCCTTCCCTTCAAGGGGGATTCTTTATCCACCGTTATGCGTAAAACATTCTAATAGCGGCATTTACTGCATAAATATAACTTTTACCCAAAAAGGAATACGTTCTCAATTTTTTAATTTTTACAAAACACGAAGAAAAACAACTTTTGAAGTCAAGCAGATACAATTTTGTTTAATGCTAACCAATATTGCTTGATGAGCTGATCATAGTGTATAACGACAGTTTTCTTACACGAAAATACCTAAGAGAGATCGCTTCGAAATTTTGGGAGGTTGATAATTCTGGTTTGTGGTAGTGCCTGTTCGAAGAAAAATTACATGAAAACCCTGAGATAACGAAGGAGCTTGCAAGTAAAAAAAAAAGAAGAGGTTTTTGAAGGAAATCAAGACCATAAGTTGAAACTTAAACGAAGCAAAGTTATTGCTTCGTCGTATATGCAACTTATTTCCTTAAAACTAGCTCAAATAAAATGACTCAGCATATTTCTCAATATTTTAGAATTCCCAAGAACTGTCACTTTCCTGAAAGCACAAAACTTTCGCAAAATGATTTTTTTAGGGGGAGAGAAGTCTTTATGGAGCCTTATAAGGGTCTCAGTAGTCTTTCAACGGCTATGATATTAGTAACTGTGAGTGTAAGGATTCTAAAAAAATCTCAAGTAAGCTTGGGACTATTCCCCAGTTTTTATAGAATTCTAAAAAACTGTCCCCTTCCAGAAGACAAAAAATTCCCGCAAAAGAATGTTCTTTTAGGGGCAAAGGGGGATAATTAGCCTTATAGCCTTTTAATAGTTTTGCAATTGCCAAGATATCGATAACTTTGAGTATACAATTCTAATTCTCTAAAAAGTTCCAACAAGTTCAGTTTTCAGTAAAGTGCTGTTTTTCAGAATTCGTCAAATATCGGTAAAAATCATTAAGCAGTGTATTTGTTTAATTTGTGTAGATTTATGTTCTCATAGGGCGAAGTAATTATTTTTCCTCATTTTAATTTTCAACTTAGGCCAGAGCCATCCTTTGCTTCAAAAAAGGATGGATATTGCAAGTCCTCCAAAAAAGGTGTTCTTTTAGGAGCGGAAAAGTTCTTCAGTCCTTAGGAAAAGGCACCTAATATTTTTTAGGCAGCTATGATATCGATAACTTTAGAATAATTTAAATCCTCAATAATTTAAATCCTCAATAATTAAAAAAAATAACATTTAAAAAACTCAAGGAAGCTCAGTTTTAGTTGAGGGCTATTTTTCAGAGTTCTATAAATATCGGGAAATATTATGAGTATCACAAAACTAACTTGTTTAAGTTAGTTTTGTGGACATGTGGAGGGCCGAATTTATCTTTGACGTTTCGGCCCAAGTGTTGTTGCCACTCCATTTTTGTGAGAGTCAACTGATGACTGATGAGCCAAAAGTAATGAAAGAGAGAGGGGATACTCAACTCTCAGCTGCCGTTCTTGGGAGACTTCTAACAGTTTGTAAGCGGCCACGAAATTCCTTTGTTGTTTTAAAGTCACTTTTACGTGAATTTGCTATGCGGCGGCCGAGTGCACCTGACACTTGTACAATAAATCATATCACTCTGGTTTTTGTTAGGAAACTAATCATTAAGTGATAATTTATTGCGTCCCCTGGCATTGTGCACCCCTAGGTCCGGACCTAGTAGGCATATTAGTAAATATGGGCCTGGTTATGCGTTGCTTAAACTGCGAAGCAATACATTTTGTTAGTTTTCAGTTTCAGATTGTGTCTTTACTTGTATCAGAATCATCTTTTTTAAACTAGTTGAATTTGTTTATTTTTGGGAAGCTGTGGATAAAAACTCAATAAGCTGTGAAATATTGATTTTTTGTGTGAAGATAATTTAAGGAAGTTTTTTCCAAAACTGAATATTTACAAAAAGAAGTAAATAGCTACATTAAACTAAAGACAATAGGAAAGAAAATTCAAAGAATATTTCAAACTTAAAACGAATAGAAATCGCTTTCAGTGAATAAATGAGTCATAGTATTATCTGAAATTAAAATGAATAATCAAGGAAACGTAAAACGAACAGAAATTATCACAAATAGGAGTAGAGCTAACGCCCCTTAATCCTTCTAAAAGCCAGAGCGTCATTTTCGCTAGAATCTTTCCCTGAAAGTTTCGCCTTTGTACCCTTACCCGTTCCTGAGCCACCCACTCTGATGGCAAACTTTATGCTCACAGTGTCCTTTGGTTCAGTTCAAAATCCCCCTTAACATCAGGCGGATGTCTCAAGCAAGTGCCCTTAACTGTTTTTTAAATACTGAAGATACATCCTTTTGACAACCTGGATGTAGATAGTGTCTTTTAATTTAGTTATATGGCCCCCTCAATCTTCTCCGAAAGTGTCAACCTAATATTTTTAGCCGTTTCTGAAATATTCCAGACACGCCCTTTTGAGAACCTGGATGTAGATAGCGTTGTTTTTTTTTTTTTTTTTGTTTTTTTTTAATTCAACATCCTCCTCAGCCTTCCTTGGAACCTTCATGCCCTTAGCCGTTCCTGGGATATTGCGTGTATGTCCTTTTGACAACAAATATGCATATATTGACTTTTGATTCAGTTCAACACCCCCACAAAATTCTCTGAGAGTTTCAACTTATTGCTCTTAGCTATACCTGAGGTATTGTAGATACATCTTTTTGATAACCTGAGTACACAGTGTTTTTTTTATCATAAACAGCACAGTAGCACTGCCTAAGTTAAGAACGATGTTGAGGCAATGTACTATTATTTTTATTTTTTTTTTTTTAGGGGGGGCTTTGGTTTGTTTAAGACCAGGGCACCTCGTATAGAAGAAGTAGTCGTAAAAACTTCGAAAAGGGCTCATTCGATTGGAAATTGAAAGGGCTAGTGCCCTTTTTAACAGTCAAAAGTAATTGGAGGGCAACTAACCCCCTCCCACGCCCATCTCTTCCCCAAACACATCCAATCAAAATTTCGAGATTGCCATTTTGTTCAACGTAGTTGAAAGGTCTGGAAATTATGTCTTTGAGGATGACGACCCCCACATCCTTCAGGGAAAGGGTTGTAAGTTATGCCCTGGGGACATTTAAGGTTTTTATAAAAAAAAAAATTGTCGTAAAAACTTCAAAATGGGCTCATTAGATTCGAAATTGAGAGGGCTAGTGACCTTTTTAATAGTTGAAAGTGATCGGAGGGGAAATGTCCCCCCCCCCTAGGGCCATCATTTCACCAAGCACTTTCGATCAAATTTTTATATAGCCACTTTTTTCAACGTTGTTGAAAGGTCAGGAAATTATGTCTTTGAGGATGGCAACCCCAACCCACGCCCCTCAAAGCAAGGGTTGTAAGTTATGCCCCTGGGGCATATAAGGTTTTTATTGAAAGCGTTGTCGTACAAACTTCAAAAAGGGCTCACTCGATTGGAATATGAGAGGATTAGTGCCCTTTTTATTGGTCGAAAGTCAAACTGAAATCGATTTATTAGTCGAAAGGTCAAACTGATTGGAGAACAGCCTGGGGGCAAGGGTTGTAAATTATGCCCCGGGGACATTTAAGGTTTTTATGGAAGGGATGGTTGTTTAAACTTTAGAGGAGGCTCATTTGGTTGAAAATTGGAAGCCAGAAGTGATGGAGGGCAGTTAAGTCCCCTTCCACCTCCGTCTATCCCTCTTCACCATACGAATCTGGTTAAAATTATGAGATAGTAATTTTGCTTAAAATAGTCTAAAGAATATATTAATGTCTCTAGGGTTGACACAGCCCCCAGTGCCCTGGGGATAGGGTTGTAAGTCACGCCCCTGGGGGAAATAAGGTTTTTATGGAATGGTTGTTGTATAAACTTCAGATTAGGCTCGTTTGATTTGAAATTGGAAGTTATAGTGCCTTTTTTGGGAGTCAAAGCTATTTGAGAGCAACCAGTCTCCTCCTTCCACGCTCATCATTTCCCTTAATACCTCCTATCAAAATTGGGAACTAACTATTTTGTTCATTGTAGTTAAAGGGTTGGAAATTATGTCTGTGAGGAAGACAACCCCCCTCCAGCTCTCAGGGCAAGGGTTGTAAGTTTTGCCCTGGAAGCATATATGATTCTTATAGAAAGGGTGGTCGTATTTGCTTTGGAGGAGGATCATTGGATTGGTGATCAGAAGTTCTAGCGCCCTTTTCAAAAGTCAAAGTGATCAGAGCGCAGATCCCCCCCCCCAAAAAAAAAAAAAACAAAAAAAACATCGTGTTTTCCTGAGGTGCATCCAATAGGAATTTTGTGACAGTATTTTTATTCAAAATAGTTCAGTGGTCATATAACAAGACTTTTAGGGTTTATACGAACCACCAGAGCCTGAGGTCGAGGGTTGTAAGTTATTCCCCTGGGGAATTTAAGGTTCTTATGAAGGGATTGTTGTATAAAATTTAGAGGTGGTTGGCTCATTTGGTTGACACTGGAAGTTATAGTGCCATTTTAAGAGTCAAAAGTGATGGAGGTCAACAAGCCCCTCCCCCCAACTACCAATCTTTTCACCAAAAATATCTGATGGAAATTACGATGGAAATCTTGTATAAATAAGTCTGAAGAATATGTAACAATGCCTCTAGGGTTGGCACAACCCCCAGAGCCCTGAGGCAAGGGTTTTAAGTTATGCCCTGGGGGAATATAAGGTTTTTATGGAATGCACGTAAAGTTATGCATGTTTGACGTCTACTTCCCCAAAATACGAAGGGAATTAGGATGAGTCTTCCAGGGAATTTTTTTTTTTGGGGGGGGGGGTGTTGAACTAAAACATAACATATTATGTGTATATGGGTTGTCAAAACGGTGTAGCTCAGGAATGACTGAGCATATTAATTTGGAATTTTCAGGATATGATAAGGGAGATGATCAATTGACCAAAAAGGCAATATTTGCACGCTACTACTACTACAACTACTGTTGCTTCTACTGCTACCAAAAGTACTATTACTCCTACCACTATTATCTCTACAAATAGTACTTCTATATCGAGTACTACTAAGGTTGAGGATATTGAAAGCAATATCGGAGGAAACCTTGAGGGGAAATTTGAACTAAATCAATACATACTATATGTATACAGATTGCGGATACGGGCGTATCAGCAATATTTTTGGAACGGGTTATCAAATCAATAGGAAACTTCAGGGGCATCATGAGTGGGATGTTCAGTTGAACAAAAGGTAATATGTACCTGCTACTACTGCTATTAGTGTTTCTGGTACTACTGTCACTACTAATAATTCTACACTATTACTGCTACTACTGTTCCTATTGCTACCACTACTACCATGTTACTAGTGGATTTAAGGCTACGCATATAAAGGTGAAAAGTTGACAGAATATTGAAGGGGAATTTGAACTAAATCAAAACACACTAAGCGCGTGCAAATTGTCAAAAGGGCATACCTCAAGAATTGATTTGGCCATTAAGTTAAAACTTTCGGAGGACACTTAAAGGGGAAGATCAACTGACAGAAAGGTAATATATACATGTCAGCACTAACACTAATACCACTGCTACTTTTACTTATGCTACTACTGCTACTAAACTACTCCAACTACTACTTCAATTGCAACAACTTATAAAACTTAGAGTATTAAGGTGAAAAGGGCATCAAAAGGTTGTCAAAAGCGCACATTAACAATATTTTTGGAACGGATTTTCGTGTCAAGGTGAAACTTCCGGGGCATCATGAAAGCGATGTTCAACTGACCAAAAGGCAATTTGCACATGCTACTACCGCTATTAATATTGCTACTACTACTGCTACTGCTACTACTAACACACCACTAATTCTGCAACCACTTCTACTACCATTGAAACTACTGTGATAATTGTGCTATTAAGGCCAAGTCTATGAAGGTAAAATTTGAGAGAATATTGCTGGCATATCCGAACTAACAAAAGACTATATGCACATTTAGATTGCTAAAATAGCGTATCTTCAGATTTGGTTTGTGTATTATGTTGGAACTTTTAGAGAATAGTTTAAGGGCAAGATTAAATGACCAAAAGGCAATATGTGCACACTACTACTAATACTACTGCTAATGCAACATTTGCTAGTTCTACTACTACTATTGCTCCAGAGACTACTTCTATTGTAACTACTTATAAAGTTAAGAGCATTAAGATGAGAATTTCGAGAACTATATGAATATACACGTTTTCAAAAGAGCAAATCGACAATATCGTAGCAACGGCTAATTGTATAGAGTAATTATACTACTGCTGTGACTACTATTACAATTATACCTAAGCGTATGAAGGTGAAAGTTTAAGAAATATATCTAAAAATTTCTATTGTACGGATGACAACCTGTCATCTGTATGCAGGTTGTCACAAAGGGTATATCAGCAATATCTAAGGAACTGTTTCGAGTGTGAAATTAAAACTTAAAACGCTTATTGGGGGGAATGTTCAACTAACCAAAAAATAATATTTGCATCAATAAACTATTATTATTATTACTGGTACTACTACTACTGCTACTAAAACTAAGACTACTATTATTAACTTTACTCCCACTGTTACTACTATAACTACTGATGCTACTAATACTACCAATAAGTCTAAGGGTATTACGGCGAAAATTTTGGGTATCATTGTATCTGTATTGAAATAAATCGAAACACAATGTGCCTACATAGGTTGTAAAGAGGACGTATCAGCAATACTTTAGGACTGGTTGATGGTTTTAAGTTAGAAATTTAATACTGTGTTGAAAGGAATGTTGAAAAAAAAGGTGCTATGTGGGTACTGCTGCTAATGCTACTACTGCTACTACAACTACTACTACTACACAAGCTAAGGGTATTAAGGTGAAGCTTTCAAGGAATATTTAGACGGATGCTGAACTAAATCAAAACGATCTATGACCATGTAATTGTCAATAGGTTGACAAAGCAATATCACAATAACGGCTTACTTTATCAAGTTAGACCTTTCAGGGTAAGTTTTGACAGATTTTGAACTAGCCAGAAGACACTATGCATATACTTTTGATACTACTTCTATAGTTACTGTGACTGATAACACTTAAGGACATTAAGTTGATACATTCGGGGGGAGTTTCAGTTAAACGAAATAACTATGCGCATAAAAGTATTAAAAGGGTATATAAGCAATATCATATGCAGCGCTACTCTGTCTTGGCTAGTAAATAGCACTAACTAGCTATTTCGAGAAACAATTGAAATCAGACTAAAGATTGATAATAATATTTTCTTAGATAGAGACTTGGGGGAATGTTCACTAAATGCTATATACACAAATTTAATTAAAAGCGATCTTACAAAATATTTTTAAAAAACCAGTAGACGTTAACACAGAACCAGTTACAAAAAGACCTTTGAGGCTAGCTTCCAAAAAAACAAACTTTGCAGTAAAAACTTGCTTTTGATTATTCTTCTTTCATTTCAATGAATTGCCTTGTTACACTTCCCTTTGTTTCTCTTGCTTTTTTGACAGCTAACATCAGAGGTCTTTTGTAACTATTCTATGTTAATGTCTACTGGTTTTTTTTTTAATATTTTGTAAGATAGTTTCATGTTTTGCTGAGGACGGCCCTTGGACATAGGGCCGAATTATTCATTCAAATTAGAATTTCGCCGTCTTAAGAAAGGAACTCTCTATTGTTCTTCTTGCTTTTGATATTTTTCGTGGCTAGTAATATAATGATATTCTAAAGGAGTTAATTTGATTTGAAGTTCAAAGTTCTAGTACACTTTTTAAGAGTCAAAAGTGATTGGAGGGCAATCAGCCCTCTTCTTTAGCTCATAATTTTCCAAACACTTCCTTTAAAAATTTAGGATAGCCATTTTTTTTTTCAGTATAGCTGAACGGTCTTGTAACTGTATCTCTAGGGCTATTGCGTCGGTCAGACCCCAAAAATTATGCAATTTGCCCATTATGTTTAAAATTAAATATTGCCTTAAGATTAAATCAAAAAGCAATACGTGTATGCTGATTGCCAATAAAACATCTCATCAGAATCCCAAGAACGACTGAGGGTATTATTTTCAAACTCGGGGCTACTTCTAATACTACTTCTGCTCTTAAAATTTAACTAAATCAAAAAAGTGTGGGTGTATCCAAGCCGTCAAAGAGCGTAGGTAGATTTTTTTGCGAATGGTATAAGTTTTATTTTTCAGATCAACTAGAGGAGGTATATAACTAAATTAAACACTGCTATTTGTATCCAGATTTTTAAAAGGGTGAATGTTGTTAAAAATTGTTGAAAATTTTTCTCCAGCATACAAATAGCAGGTCAAACTATAAATTAATAAAGAAAAACCGAAACGATAAGAATTTTCTTTTCCACAAAATCAGTTTTTCAAAGAAAAGTAAAGAACTCCATTAAACCAAAATTGAGCTAAAAATCAAATCAAATAATCTACTAAGCGTAAAAGTACCAAACGTCAGCATAGATAAATAAATAAAACCCAAACCGAACTGAAATTACAATAAATAACCGAGTCAAACTCAAAACGAGCAGAAATTAACATGAGTAGGGCTCAAAACCCATATGCCTTCCCAAGACCAGAACATAATTTGCACTTTACGGAAAATTTTTTAATGTTTTCACTTTTATAACTTTAATAAATCAAATATTATTAACATTTTTAGGAATAAATATCAGCATATGTGTATTAAACTGACAATGCATATTCATTTTTTTTCAGTAAATTTATTGATTAATGATTATTGATTATTCACTATTGATTATCGATTATTGATTATCAATTATCTGTATTGATTATTCGCTATTGATTATTGATTATCGATATTGACTACTGATTATCGATTATTGGTTATTGATGACTGATTATCGATTATTGATTATTGTGTTTTTTCACTTGTTTTTTTTTAACTTAGAGTTATTTTGGGACTTAGAATTTACCCAAGTTTATTAAATACTCAAATGTTATTAATAAAATAAGATGTGTTTTTATGTGGATGTTCTTGTTTCTGAAAACTAAAACCCAAGTTTATTAAATACTCGAATATTATGAATACAATTAGATGTGTATAAACGGAAATGTTCTTATTTGTGAAAACTAACACCCGAGTTTATTAAATGCTCAAATTTTATTAATAAAATCAGATGTATTTCAAACTTGAATGTCCTAATCTCTGAAAACTAAAACCCAAATTTATTAAATACTCAAATATTATTAATAAAATCAGAAGTATTTTAAACGTGGATGTTCCCATTTCTGAAAACTAATTATTAAATACTCAAATAATATTAATAAAAACAGATGTATTTTAAACGTGATTGTTCTTATTTCTGAAAACTAAAACCCAATCTTATTAAATACTCATATAATATCAATAAAATCAGATGTATTTTAACGATGTATGTTCTTATTTCTGAAAACTAAAACCTATGTTTGTTAAATACTTAGATATTATTAATAAAATCAGATGTATTTTAAACATGGGTGTTCTTATTTTTGATAACTAAAACACAAGGTTATTAAATACTCACATATTATTAATAAAATCAGAGTTATTTTAAACATGGATGTTCTTATTTCTGACAGTTAAAACCCAAGTTTAATGAATACTTAAATATTATTAACGAAATCTCATGTATTTTAAGTGTGGATGTTCTTATTTCTGGAAACTAAATACCAGGCTTATTAAATACTAAAATAAGATGTATTTTAAACGTGGAAGTCCTTATTTCTGAAAACTAAAATCCAAGTTTATTTGATAATGAAATATTATTAATAAAATCAGCTGTATTTTAAACGTGGCTGTTCTTCTTTCTGAAAACTACAACCAAAGTTTATTAAACACTCAAATATTATTAATAGAATCAGATGTATTTTAAAAGTAGATTTTCATGTTTCTGAAGGCTAAAACCCAAATTTACTTAATACTTATACATTATTAATCAAATCAAATGTATTATAAACGTGGATCTTCTTATTTCTGAAAATTAAACACAAGTTTATTAAATGCTCAAATATTACTAAAAAAAAACAAGATGTGTCTTAAACTTGGATGTTTTTATTTCTGAAAACTAAGTTTATTAAATACTCAAATATTGTTATTAAAGTCAGATGTATTTTAACCGTGGATGTTCTTAATTCTGAAAACTAAAACCAAAGTTTATTATATAATCAAATTTATTATTAATAAATTCAGATGTATTTTAAACTTGGATTTTCTTATTTCTGAAATCTAAAACGAAAATTTATTCTTGATTGTTATTAATAAAATAAGACTATTTTAAAGTGGATGTTCTTATTTCTGAAACCTACAACCCAAGTTTATTAGATAATCAAATATTAATAATAAAATCACATGTATTTTAAACGTGAATGTCCTTGTTCTGAAAACTAAAACCCAAGTCAATAATTAAATATTATTAATAAAATAAGAAGTTTTTTAAATGGGATTGTCATTACTGTTCACCGAGCGTGGTTAACGTTTTTCAAGCTAGGTTCGCTTGGCTTCAGTATGCATACAGGCAGGCTTACTGAACCCAAGTGAACCTCGCCTAAAAAAGAGTTAACATACTGTAACCTAGGTAAAAAAGAACATCCAGGTTTAAAAGACATCGATTTTACTAATAATGTTTGAATATTAATATTGGGGGAAAAGGGCGTGGAGAGGGGGGCTAGTTGTCCTCGTATCTTTTTTAACTTTTAAAAAGTGAACCAGAACTTTCAATTTCGAATCAAACGAGCCCTTTCTGAAGTTTATACGAGCATCCCTTCCATATGAACCAAAGATGCCCCTTGGCATAACTTACAACGCCTGCACCCAGGCCTTGGGGGTTTAACAAAATGGCTATCCCAAAATTTTTATCTGATGAATTTTGGGAAAAAGGGCGTGGGGGGCTAGCTGCCCTCCGATTACATTTGACTCTTAAAAAGTGAACTAGAACTTATTAATTTCAAATCAATTGAGTCCTTTCTGAAGTGTATACGAGCATCCCTTCCATATATGCCCCCGCATATATAAGAACCATATATGCCACCAGGGCATAACTTACAACGCCTGCCCCCGGGCCCTGGGGGGGTTGTGTCGACACTGGAGTTTTTGTTATCTGACCTTTGAACTATTTGTAACAAAATGACTACCTCAAAATTGTTATCTAATGCATTTAGAGAAAAGGCATTGGGAGGGGGGTGGCTAGCTGCCTTTCGATCACTTTGTTTCTTAAAAAGTGAACTGGAAGTTTCAATTTCCAATCAAATAAGACCTCTCTAAAGTTTATACGAGTATCCCTTCCATAAGAACCATATATGCCCCCAGGGCATAACTTTTAACGTCTGCCCCCAGGCCCTGGGGGGTTTTTGTCGACACTGGAGTTTTTGCTATCTTACCTTTCAGCTATTTTTAACAAAATTACTGTCTGAAAATGTTTATCTGATGCATTTCGGGAAAAACGTTGGGAGGGGGGGCTAGCTGCCCTTTGGTGACTTTTGACGCTTAAAAAGTGAACTAGAACTTTCAATTGCCAATCAAATTAGCCCTCTCTGAAGGTTGTACGAGTGTCCCTTCCATAAGAGCCATATATGCCCCCGAGGCGCAACTTACAAAGCCTGTGGTGTGTTGTGTCGGAGTTTTGTTATCTGACCTTTGAATTACTTTTAACATAATGGCTATCTAAAAATTTTTATTTGATACATCTGCGGGAAAAGATTGTAGGGGAGGGGGGCTAGTTGCTCTCCGATCACTTTTGAAACTTAAGAAAGGAACTAGAACGTCCAATTTCCAGTGTAATGATCCCCCTTTAAAGTTTATACGACCATTACTTCCATATGAAATGCCTCTGGGAAAAAAATAAATGATAATAAAACATTGAAGCCTTATGGCCTTTACTATAGGCAACGCTATAGCGTTGCCTCTGATGGGCTGCGAAGTAATTATTTATGTTCGTTTTAAGTTTCAACTTCGCTATTTACTTCCTTCAGAAAAACTTTTTTTTAAGTTAATTCTCCCTGGAAATGTAGAATAAAGGTAATTTTAAGCAGGAGCAACAGCTTTGAGGAAATTTTAAGGAACGCACCATCATTTTATACGAAGTAGAATTCTTCCAGGGGCACCCCTTAATGGCAATAACGTTTAATTTGTTGTGAAGTGAGAAGAAACAAAATATTACTCCAACAACGCTTTTATTGTGGAGATACCCCTTGGTTATCGCAACACTTCTCATTAGCCAGGCAACGTATAATGTATCTAATTTTTCGCGTTTTAAGTTTTAATGTTGACTCTTGACTCTCATTCGAAAAAAATTGCTGTTTTTTAATTTACTTATTTAACAGCCTGTTTGACAAATACTGAATTTAGCCTGGATTTCAAGATAAAAAGTAATTACATTAGAGATGATTCCATTAAAACTTCGCAAAACTATATGGATTATATATGGTTCGTAAAGTTAGTAAGGTTTGTTCAACAAAATTGAACAAAGTACAATTTTGTACAATATCGTACTAAATTATCTGCTATATTTGAGAATACAGGAAAAAAGTATCCCCTTATATAGCAGCCACACAAAATATGGCAGTTTTTTCTGTACAAATATTTCTAGAGTTCCTGAGCTTCCTCGTTTGAATAGTGTATTAAGTAAATTCAACTTTGTTAAGAAATAGGGAAACCATGGCCTAGACTAAGGCCTGACAGGAGCTGAATTTCCCATCCGCAGCCAATTTTTCCGTCACCCGGTGATAAATAAGTATTTGCGTGGGTGACTAATGGGTTAGCTTCTGGTTTGGATCGGAGTTACTAATTTGTTCTTCCGACTGAAAAAAATTATATTTAAAACAGATTTTAGATAGGTATTGACGTAATATTTTATTTTAGGAGAGCTTTATAATTTAGCTTTCAGTCAGACCCAATTGCATACCTCGGGGCCTTTGAAACAGTGAACCCCCCCTCACAAATTTAAGATTTGTCCAATAATTTGTTTATATTCTTAATAAAATTCGCCTGTATTTGCTGGTTTTTCGATGTTGCGCCCGCTGGATTCTGTCAGAGCCTAGGTTTGTGTTTTAAAAGTGTGCTAAGAGGGCTGCCCTGTTCGTAGCCCCCTCAAACCACGACTTTTCAGTATATTTTAGACTCGATAAAAATCATTCTTAAGTTTATGTCCAGCAATATATGATTTTACCATTTTTGCAGGTGGGAAAATGGAACGAATTACCAGAGAATACCAGAAAGTTCATGTGTACAGCTAGACCAAATTGGCAGAGTCTTTCCACTACATTCTTTAAAAAGGTAATGTTCTCAGTATTCTCTGTTTGTCTGTATTGCAAGGTTGTCAATTGACAAAGGTTTCACCTAAACGCCTGAACACGGTAGTCTATTTATATTATAAAATAATGAATTTATCTAAAAAAAAATAGAAAGTTAGCATTGCCTTGTTTGTTCCAGGCTCCAATTTTAATGGTATTAAAGACAAAAGGAAAAATTTCTTGCTGAGGATAAAGATTTGCTTTTTTCAGAACTTCCTACAATATTTTTGCACTATTCTTTTTCATTACTTCTTCAGTGGTTCCCACTATTTGACAATCAGAGATAAAAATTTAGTCCCCTCGAGGTAAAATTATAGCTGCGTCGCGTTTGTACTGCCTCTTATCAAAATGTTATGATGAGAAATTTCTAACTACTTTAATAACTACGAAGCAGCTTAATTTCATTGGAAAATGTTAGCTGAAACACAGTCGCATAAATTAACTACCAGTCAGGTGAGTTTGCAGAAGAGTAGCCTGGCAAGATCTTCTGGTGAGGGATATAAAAAAGAATTTCAGATGAAAGTAGTAAGTTTTTTCGATTAAAATTAAACATTCATATCAAAATGCAAAAACGAGCCAAAATTCTTCTCTTTATTAGGAGAGCTTTTTTCAAAGCTCACCATTTCTTTTCTCCTTCCAACACTTCAATAATGGATGTGTCCGACAGAAGAGCATTTTGATAAAAAGTTCAAATCTCCCCAATATTCCGAGATTGAAAAGGCTTATTTATTGGCAATTAACTTAAACATTTTCAGTTCAATATTTAAGATCATTCCAGTTCTCCCTAAACTTTTTTTTCTTCCTGTGCTTCAATAATGAATGCTCCAACTTAAGAGCAATTTAATAAAAAGGTGAAATTTGTTCCGTAAAATTTGAGAAACAAAAGGCTTATTTAATCGCAATTACTTTAAATATTTTCAGTTCAAAAACCTGAATAACACTCTGTAAATGAAACACTTGCATATCCCAACTGGCGGTATTGTTATACGTTAAAATGCCTTCAAAAATAACTGAAGGCAAATAACTACACGCCCAATGCGTCCAACCTAAATTTGATTAAATATACAATAAGGATCATAGAACCGAACTTTTGTTGAAAAAAAAAATCCGCTTTTAAGCTTCAAATTGCAACCTTTAAACAATCAACTTTTGAGAGGTAAATATAATTAATAATCTGAATTGCAATAATGTTGATTTTTTATTTTAAACATTATTATTTTAAAAATATACCGATTAATTTTAAAGCTGTCAGAATTAAAAGCCACAGATGAAAAGAATTAGGATTCTTAAGATCTAATAAGGCATACTCTTTTATCTGAATTTCAATTTTCCCTCTATTGTAGCATGTGCTTATCCTTTAGATGATATCCCCTAGATTTTGTAGTTTCCCATTTTTTTAGATGTTACCATAGAAACGAGCAGGTGTTTGGGCTCCTTACGTGAGAAATGGGCAGTATGGGTAGTTTTTACTGCACTGCTTAACAACTTCTATTGAATTGAAAATGTAAAGAATTAACTGGACACAATAGCAGCTCACATTCAAAGTTGAAGGGAATTGGATTTCAAATCTTAGCCTATTCTTAGCTGGAAGAAAATAAAAAAGGACAGAGAAGAAGGAATCGTTATAAGTTTACTCTTATCGTGGTGGATTAACCCAGTCTGTATTACCTTCCTGCAAAAAGAAGAGTGAAACCCTCCTCCATAAAAAAGGTGGTCTATAATTTCACTTCTATGTCCCTTTTCAGAAAAACACCTGTCCCCCTCTTCTTATGGGCTAAACCTCTGTATATTGCTAGAAACATTGGACCATGAAGTCCAAATGTTGCATAGAACTAAAATATGAATATTTTCTGTTTTCTTAAAATAAAAACAGAAGAAAAAATTTGCCAGTTTTGACGTTTAATGCATGCTTTTAATTTTATGAAAAGTGAAACCCATCAACATTAATTTCACGTTGAAAAATAACAGTAAGTCTTAGTCAAGTTCATTTATTCCAACATTAAAACATGCACTAATAGAAGGGAATTAATTTCATTGATATAACAAGTCCTCTGGTGGTAAAAAAAACCGTATCGAACTAGTTTTGACATTTACTGAAACAAATAAAAAGAAATGCAGTTTATGTTTATATATATATATATATATATATATATATATATATATATATATATATATATATATATATATATATATATATATATATATATATATATATCTTATCACCTATGTTATTGTCATGACAATGTCTCTGGTATTTACCAAAATGGAGGGAATAATAATTATGAAAGAAAACACAATCAAAAAATTATAACAGCGAGAAAAAGATTAAAAGAATATTGACATTAATGGCGATACAAAAAACAAAATAAAAGGGAACTCAAGAAAACCCATCATAATTATAACAAACTTACTAAAACCACTCTTTACAGAATTTAAACAATTTTGACTCTATAGTAAAAACTACCAGAAACCATATTTGACTAGCAGTTAGTAACAAATAATTTTCCACAATTATGATGCAGCAGTAGCTTCAATATAGCTACAAGCAAACTGCTGCCCATAGTAGTCGACATTTTAAAAATGGGCTTTTAAACGAACTGTCGAGTAAAATTTTTCATTTAACACTACTTTGAAAATAGAAATTTTGATGCAGATTCAACTGAAGAGTATTTTATAACTACGAGGTGACTTTTGGGGGGAATTTCTAATCCGTAAAAGAATTTCTTTTTCGTGAAACAGTACACCGTTGAAACTGCCATTGTTGAAAGCCCTGAAATAAGGTCCCCCATCTTTAACAACAAGGAATGTCACACTTTGCCACGGATAGCAGTGATGTCTCCCTTTTTCCATAATTTTGGGGGATGGTCGTACAGAAACAGATGTCTTAGAATATTGGGAGAAGGTTTATTTGAAAGGAAATCAAAGTATGTAGTGGCCTTTAAGTAGCAAAAGAGATCAAGACACAGCAAAATACCATTTTCTGCCTTTCTTCTGCTATGAACCATAAATTTTGGCAAAAATAGTCTCCCTCTTGAAAATCAAAGAAAAGTGCATTTTCTTCGTAGACAAACTTATAGTTATCGTAACTGCTCTGTCTCCTCTTTTACTATTCCCCCCCCTAGGATGATTGTACGGAGCCAGAGATCATACTAGTCGTGATGGCGTTCATTTGAACAGAGAAGTTCTAATGCTTTTTCTAAGTCGAGAAAAAGATCATGCCACAGCAAAGGCCAAAATGACAGTGAGTGAATTATGAGATAGCCTATTGATAAAAAAAAAACATTTAAAAGATGTATATACACGTATGCTCCCCCCCCCGTAAAAAAGTTTTATAATATTTTACTATAATTTCCCCCCTATGCGTGCTTCCACCACTCGCCCTCCAACGGGCACTGAACTTCGTTGGACGTAAAAAACTTAGCGTGTTTATTACGTAGCTTCGAATTTCGTGAGTTTCTTGTATTTCAGTAGTCACATGTATGTCAATAAGCCTCAGGGGATATAAGATGGTATAGATCAAGAAGGAAGTAGTCAAGAAATAAACATACCATTCAATTCAATGTTCGATGCTACATCTAAATTTAAAGATCATTTCCATGGTAAATTTTGATTGTTGAATCTTTCAGAAATGAATAGAACTTACTGAAAATAAATCCCTTTGAAAATAAGAGACCCAGGGTAAACACAGCAATTTCAGGACATAACTGTATTTACTATTTCAAAGAAATTATTTGATCTAGGTGAAAGAAACTCGCCAAGATTTTCAGAATTTTTATTTGAGCTAATTCCAGAAAGTTTTGTTTACTTGGATCTGTAAATTTCTTTAACTTCTGGAAGCAAGTTTGTCTGAAAATCTATTGTTTAAATAGGCGATAAATGCTGGATGTGCTTTTTTGTTTCGTGGTTTTTAAAGGGTATGTTTGATTTTTGGAAATTTTGAGTTTTTTCCCCTCATTTGGATGTGCTTGATAAGGACTTATCTTGTAGCCATAAAGAGCAAATGTAACCATCCCTTTGTAGAAGCTAGGAACGTAAACGTAATATGGGTCTCGCAAATTTGCCTGCTGCTCTACAGTAAGTGAGTGAACGTAGTATAACATCAGGTTGTAAAGATGTAATAAATACTTAAATTTTCTGCTAATGCCTTCTCAAAGATAGCGGGAGTATGTACCCCTGGAAATTCTTTTCTATATGACAAAATTATAGATATGTCGCTGGAAAGTTTGAATGAGTTAGTATTTAAAGGCTTTAGATAATGCCTTATTCGGACGAAAATTAACGTTGATCTTTTTTGTATCATCACATAAAGTAAAATTTATCTAGATTGGAAAAGCTGGAGACTTGGAACCAAGGGCTTATACAGGATTTTGTTTTGTTTGGAGGGGGGTATTTTTTTGGGTGTTGTTTTATGCAAAAAAAACTTCCAAAATTGAATAAAACATTTGTTTACATGCGTTTTTCGATGCTTGGTAATTAAACAAAACACTCCCAAGAAGTGAAGTTATGTTAATCCTAATGAAATGCAGCTTTAAATTTATATATTGATAAAGTTTGGACTATATATTCGCACGCTATGGGGGGGATTAAAGTATTTGGACAGCGCCCCTAAACTAATCTAACCTAACCCCCCTTCCACCTCTAATGTGCAAATATATAGCCCAATTTAAACAGTTTCAATACATTCGTCACCCGTCATTTGTTTTGTGGCTATGAAACCGGTTTTCTGAGATCTAACCTAAGCGTTTCATCAGAAAGTAAACATTTTCTTACATTTTACGAGTCAAACAAAAATTTTAAGGAGGAGGTCAAACCCAGTGGCTCCCCTCCCCTGGATACGGCCTTGCTCAAAACGGCAGTTCTTCTATCTGTAAGATGAGGTTGGTAAAAGATGCAAAGACATTGTATTAGTTGATAATACTCCTGCTGCTGCTACTAACAATGCATTGCCTCGCCAAGACACTTAAGGCCAACACAGCTCCTCACGCTCCTCCTTGTCCCCATTCAATTAAAAGCTCCCCTCTTTAACCCTTCTGGTACTTACGTAGTATAACGACCACACCCTAGAAGTGATGTTAAGTTAATCCTAATGAAATTAAATAAAAAAACAAGTTTTTTTAACTGAAAGTAAGGAGCAACATTAAAACTTAAAACGAACAGAAATTACTTCGTATATGAAAGGGGCTGCTTTTTCACCAACGCCCCGCTCTTTACGCTAAAGTTTTTTAATATTTTAAAAAGAAGAGTTGAGAGAAAGAGTCGAACTTTAGCGTAAAGAGCGGGGCGTTGGTGAGGAAGCAGCCCCTTTCATATACGAAGTAATTTCTGTTCGTTTTAAGTTTTAATGTCGCTCCTTACCTTGAGTTAAAAAAAACTTGCTTTTTTTATTTAATTTCTGAACGTTTTTGAATCAATGCATGTTTTGATTTTGGCTTTTCGCAGAGGAATTATTAAAATGAAATTTGTATTTTTTTTTTTTTTTTTTTTTTTTTTTTTTGGCTAAATGGCTTTCTCATAATTTTGATCGAATGATTTTGAGAAAAAAAGAGCGGGAGAGGAAGCCTAGTTGCCCTCCGATTTTTTGGTTAATTAAAAAGGCAACTAGACCTTTTAACTTTTTACGAATCTTTTTATTAGTAAAAGATATACGTAACTTATAAATTAGCTTCCCTAAAGAACTTTTGTATTCTCATGTTTTTATTACATATATGAGGGGGTTCGCCCCCTCGTCAGTACCTCGCTCTTTACACTAAAGCTTAAATTTTGTCCCAATTCATTAAGAATGACCACTGAATCACAAAAGCCGTAGAATAAATAGTTGAGATTACTAAAAATACTTTAGCGTAAAGAGCGATGTATTAGGAGGAGGTGAGCCCCTCATATGGGTAATAATTTCTGTTTGTTTTAAGTTTTAATGCTGTTCCTTACTTCCAGCTGAAAAAAACTTTTTCATATTTATTTTTTCATTGTTTTTTTTTAAATAATGCTAGTAAATCCTTCGCTCCCTTCATAGACATTTTCTTCCCCCATGACAAATTCCTCGATGGAAAGTTCCTCCAGCATATCTCCCTCTTCTCAACCCCTCCCCCAACCAAAAAATCCTCCTGAAAACGCCTGTACACTTCCCAATAACCATTACCATATGTAAGCACTGGTCAAAGTTTGTAACTTGTTGCCCCTCCCACGGGGACTGTGGGGGAGTAAGTCGTCCCCAAAGACATAGTCATAAGATTTTTAGACTACGCTGAATAAAATAGCTATCTCAGAATTTTGATCCGTTGACTTTGGGAAAATAATTAGCGTGGGAGGGGGCCTAGGTACCCTCCAATTTTTTGATCACTTAAAAAGGGCACTAGAACCTTTCATTTCTGTTAGACTGAGCACTCTTGCAACATTCTAGGACAACTGGGTCGATACGATCACCCCTGGGAAAAAAAACAAACAAACAAATAAACACGCATCCGTGATCTGCCTTCTGGCAAAAAATACAAAACTCCACATTTTTGTAGATAGGAGCTTGAAACTTCTACAATAGGGTTCTCTGATACGCTGAATCTGATGGTGTGATTTTCGTTAAGATTCTATGACTTTTAGGGGGTGTTTCCCTCTATTTTCTAAAAAAACGCAAATTTTCTCAGGCTCGTAACTTTTGATGGGTAAGACTAAACTTGATGAAACTTATATATTTAAAATCAGCATTAAAATGCGATTGTTTTGATGTAGCTATTGGTATCAAAATTCCATTTTTTAGAGTTTTGGTTACTATAGAGCCGGGTCGCTCCTTACCACGTTCGTTACCACGAACTATTTGATATACCAAAATATGATGAAAATGGTAACAGTAACATAGTTTAGTAACAAAATATTGTAGAAAAGTAGTTTAGCATCAAAACTTTGGAAACTACAACATAGAATAATGCAAAGCCGGCCGCCCAGAACAGATTATGTTAAATACCTAACCTAACCAACTATATATTCAATATTGAGTTAAAATATACTTTCATAGTAGTTTGTCTCACTCAGGCTAAGCTAATTATCTCCGAGTGAACTCAGAAAAACCGGTTTCACAATAGATCAAGAAAAACAATATGGTCGCTATAACACGGAAGTATCACCCTTCCCATGGAATTGCAGTTTACGTTAAATTTTTGCTTAATAACTCCTCCCACTCTGTATAGGGATGACTTTTTTTGTGTTTTTCCCCTTAATTGATGACCAAAAATGCAATATTTAGCAACCTGTCATCCTTCATCCGCAAAATGTGTCCTATCCATATAAACCTTTCTCTCAATATACCCCTAGACCCCGGGATAGAACCACATTTTTCGTACAGCTTACTGTTAGAGATAAGGTTACGCCACTGGGTAGGAACTTGAAAACACTTTTCCAGACCCTAATTTGGGCAGAAGATTCACTCTTGGAATTTTCTTTTACATAGCTCAACAGCTTTCTGACTTAGTGAAAATAAATGCAAATAAAGAAAAAAGAGGCCTTCCGAACCGCAATTTTACCATTATGCTCAGTCTTTTTAGTTACTACTGCCAAATTGTTTATGACACAAAACTTACCCTCAACCCGCTCCTTATTTTATCCTATCTTTGCATATTCGATTTATCCCGTTTCACGTTCACTGCTCCAATTTGAAACTAATGATGGCGGGGACTGTAAAAGGAAGAGGGGACTACAGGACATCCTCAGGAAACGCTAAGAGGCACCATTTCATTAATCCCACCTGTTCGTAACCTTTACGCGGTAAAATCGTCTGTTTTATTGTTTAATATTAACAAAGATATATTGTAAAATTTATTTCTCACGACCTTTGAGAGTAATTAGACTGCTAAATGTCAAGAGGCTAGCAAGTACTGATAGCGGAACGATGCTATTTGTGAATAAAAGACAGGTTTGAGGAATTGACTGTCAATTATGAGCTGCTTTTCTCATTGCATTCGAATCATAATGATCCTAAGCAGGGTCGCATCCAGGATTTTGCTTGGGGGGGGGGATTTGAAAAACCCAATAATATTTGTTTACATACATTTTATTACTGTTGTACGAGTCGGAAAAAACCAGTTGGGGTGGGAGCAACTCGGGTACCTCCCCCTCGATACAATTTAGCTTTTAATCCAGTCGTATCCCTCTATCTCACGATTATAAAGAAGTCAGCTATATATTTTGTATTTATTCTAAGGCTTTGGGGAGGACAAAAAGGGGTAGTACCTCCTTTAATTTCAAAAAAATATATGGGTTTGAAAAGGAAGTGCTTAAGAAAGCAGCCAAGAATAGGGTTTTTCTACAGTGTTGTTTCTGCATAAAACCACCGATCTGTGTCACAAACACCCATTTAGGTGCCAATGTAAGGTACATTCACGTAATTGCAGAATATAACGGCTCCTTTAATGAAATTAAATAAAAAAAACTAATTTTTTTAGCTGAAAGTAAGGAGCGACATTAAAACTTAAAACAAACAGAAATTACTCCGTATATGAAATGGGTTTTTCCCTCCGCAATCCCTCGCTCTTTACGCTAAAGCTTTTAATTGTTTTAAAAAGTAGAATTGTGGCAAAGAGTCAAACTTTAGCGTAAAGAGCGAGGGATTGCGGAGGGGAAAACCCATTTCATATACGGAGTAATTTCTGTTCGTTTTAAGTGTTAATGTCGCTCCTTACTTTCAGCTAAAAAAAATATTTTTTTTATATAATTTCTGAACGTTTTTGAACTAATGCATGTTTGGTTTTGGCTCTCCGCACATAAATTATTAAAATGAAATTTGTATATTAATTCTTTTTTGGCTAAATGGCTTTCTGTTAGTTTTGAGCAGACGATTTTGAGAAATAAGGGGTGGAGAAGGAGGCCTAGTTGCCCTCCAATTTTTTTGGTTACTTAAAAAGGCAACTAGAACTTTTAATTTTTAACGAACGTTTTTATTAGTAAAAAATATACGTAACTTAAGAATTAACTTACGTAACAAACTTTCATAACCTTATATTTTTATTATGTATACGAGGGGGTTTGTACCCTCGTTAATACCTTGCTCTTTACACTAAATCGTAAGTTTTGTCCCAATTCTTTAAGAATGACCCCTGAATAAGAAAGGCCGTAGAATAAATAGTTGAAATTACTAAAAAATACTTTAGCATAAAGAGCGAGGTATTTATCTCCTCCTAAATACCTCGCTCTTTATGCTAAAGTATTATTAGAACCCCTCATATGCGTAATAATCTCTGTTCGTTTTAAGTTTCAATGCTACTCCTTCCTTTCATTTGAAAAAAGTTTTCATGTTTATTTTTCATTGTTTTCTTATAATAATGCTAGAAAATCCTGCGCCCTTTTCATTGAATTTTTCTTCCCCCATGACAGATTCCTTTAAGGAAAGATCCTCCAACATAACCCCCTCTCCTCATCCCCACCCCCAAACAAAATATAATCCCCCTGAAAACGTTTGTACACTTCCCAATAACCATTACTGTATGTAAACATTGGTCAAAGTTTGGTTTTCGACTATGCTGAACAAAATGGCTATCTCAAAATTTTGATCCGTTGACTTTGGGAAAAAATGAGCGTGGGAGGGGGCCTAGATGCCCTCCAATTTTTTTGGTCACTTAAAAAGGGTACTAGAACTTTTCTTTTACGTTAGAATGAGCCCTCTTGTGACATTCTAGGACCACTTGGTCGATACGATATCCCCTGGAAAAAAAAAAAAAAAAAAAACAAATAAACACGTACCCGGGATTTGTCTTCTGGCAAAAAACACAAAATTCCACATTTTTGTAGATAGGAGCTTGAAACTTCTACAGTAGGTTTCTCTGATACGCTGAATCTGATGGTGTCATTTTCGTTAAGATCCTACGAATTTTAGGGGGTGTTCCCTATTTTCTTAAATAAGGCAAATTTTCTCAGGCTCGTAACTTTTGATGGGTAAGACTAAACTTGATGAAACTTATATATTTAAAATCAGCATTAAAATGCGATTCTTTTGATGTAGCTATTGATATCAAAATTCAATTTTTTAGAGTTTTGGTTACTATTGAGCCGGGTCGCTCCTTACTACAGTTCGTTACCACGAACTGTTCGAAAATTGGTAGTAGGAATTTAAAATGTGATTGTCCTTTGCCATCAATTGCTAGATGATAATGCTTTTTCCGTCTGATTATTTCTATTTGTTTCCTCTTTTTTTTTGCCACAAGGCTTCACTGCAGCTTTTTTTCTCGTCATCAGTGACTCGAAAATGATTTGAGATACAAATTTAAAGATTTTTGTGATATTTGGATTCTGAAACAGAAAAAAAGTGTGTCTGACAATTGTAAAATGTCCAGAAAAAGACTCTGTTCTAAGGCTGAAAGCAAATTTTTAGAGACCCTCTAATGTCAGATTCGTGAATAACATGGAATCACGCTTCGAAGGCGACAGATATAAATACTTTATCTCTTCTAGATTTGCAGGAAATAATTATGGAAAAAAATTGAAATTCCAAACTCCTTTTTTTTAGTTTGAGGGAATGTTCCCCCAAAAGTCACTATTAAGCTTGGGTTGAGAATTATCATGAAAAGTCAGTCTGCGACCCGGCTCATTAGTGGGAGAGTCAGAGGGGTTTACCATAATCTTATGTCAAACATATATACCTTGTTGCAGCTCAACCAAACTTAATCCGAAAGTAAGAGCCTATACCTATAGTTAAGGCTTTTCGATACTCATGCGCGATCTGACCTTTGATAGGGGAGATGATTCATAAATTCTTGTCATCAGGAAACCTATCAGAAAAGATGTATTCTAGTTTTGGCTTAAGTGGCTTGGTACTGATCTGACTTTTGCGGGGGATATGGTTATCTAACTAAGTTCTAGATACTCGTATCCCCAAATATATCCCTTTCAAAATAACGGTAAAAGAAGTCAATTAAATATGTCACAAACATGTCAATTAACATGTCAATTAATATTCAGCTCTGTTATTCTTCTTAATGATATACCAGAAGTAATTTTAGCCAAACAGTCAAGTCGTTTAAATTTTTTACTTCTATCCATCACTGGTTGACTATTCCACGGTTATTCCTCTTAATGACTCGCCACAGGTGTTTTTCATCCCCGAATCGGATCTATTGAATTTTTCGGTTTTCATATCGATCTATGGACGATCGACAGGTTTATGGAGAACGATGTTCGACTTTTTTCCGCTACCAGCTTACAAGCGAGTGTTTTATTATTATTATTATTATTATTATTGTTATTATTAAAGGGCCAGGGAAACGCATTTGAAGTCCTAGAATTGTAACTTTGGCGGGAGTATTTGCCGGATAATTCCTTGATTAACGTGCCCCATTCTGCTTAATCGTCCTGACTATATTTTGTATGACGTTATATCTCTGACGTTGAATTCTTCTTCATATTCATTTTTTCAGTAAGATATAAGCAAAGATAAACTCTATGAACCTGCTAAGGCTTATCTCTCTGTAGGTCCATCTCTCTGTGCATAGGTACAGGAAATGACAAGCAGTTTGACGATTCACACGCTGGTTAATTTTTTTTTTTTTTTTTTTTTTTTTACCATTGCATAAAACGCGCCGTTATTCTAACCAGGGTTGCCGTTGTTGCACAAAACTGCTTCTTTGCACTATTATTGCCAATTTTTTGACTTTAGCACCGAAAAGCGCTGTGTAGCACTTAAATTTGGGTAATTGAAGCATTTTTAGGAACTGACCCTGGTGTTAACCCTGATTCCGACGACCCAAAACGGTTACAACTTCGTATTTGGAGGTTTATGTACAAACGGTTAGATAATGAATCTTCGCTCATTTCTCTTGCTCTTTTTATGACACTTGGTAACTACCAAGTGACATATAGCGATCGCAAATTCTGTCGGTCTGTCGGTTCCGGTTTTGCTAGTTTATGCAATTCCAGGTAAGCTAGGACGATGAAATTTGGCAGGCGTATCAGGAACCAGACCAGATTAAATTAGAAATCTTGGGTTCCCCGATTTGAGCATCTAGAGGGGGGAGTGGGCGAACGGTTAAATCGGAGAAAATAAAAAAAATGTAGTATTTTTAACGTACGAACGGATGATCGGATATAAATAAATTTGATATTTAGAAGGATATCATGTCTCAGAGCTCTTATTTTAAATCCCCATCGGATCTGGTGACATTTGGGGGAGTTGGGGGAGGGAGAACCTAAAATCTTGGAAAACGCTTAGAGTGGAGGGATCGGGATGAAACTTGGTGGGAAAATAGCAGAAGTCCTAGATATGTGATTGATATAACCGGAACGGATCCGCTCTATTGGGGGGAGTGAGGGGGGAGAGTTAATTCTGAAAAATAAGAAAAAATGAGTATTTTTAACTTACGAAGGAGTGATCGGATCTTAATGAAATATCATATTTAGAAGGATCTTCGTAACTCAGATCTTTCACTTTAAATCCCGACCGGATCTAGCGTCATTGGGGGGGGGGGGATTGGAAATCTTGGCTAACACTTAAAGCGGAGAGATTAGGATGAAACTTGGTGGGTAGAATAAAAACATGTCCAAGATACGTGACTGAGATAACCGGACCGGATCCGCCCTCTTTGGTAGAGTTGGGGGGGGGAGTAATTCGGAAAAATTAGAAAAATGAGGTATTTTCAACTTACGAACGGGTGATCAGATCTTAATGAAATTCGATATTTAGAAGGATCTTGTGCTTTAGAGCTCTTATTTTAAATACCGACTAGATCCGATGACATTGGGGGGAGTTGGAGGGGGAAACCGGAATTCTTGGAAAACGTGAAAATTGAGGTATCTTTATCTTACGAATGGGTGATCGGATCTTAATGAAACTTGATATATAGAAGGATCTTATGACTCTGATGCTCTATTTTCAATTCGAATCGGATACGGGGACATAGGGGGTTGGAGGAGGGAAACAAAGATCTTGGAAAACGCTTAGAATGGAGAGATCGGGATGAAACTTGATGAGAAGAATAAGCACAAGTTATAGATACGTGATTGACATAATTGGAACGGATCTGTTTTCTTTGGAGGAGCTGGGGGGGGGGGTGTTGATTTGGAAAAATTAGAAACATTGATGTATTTTTAACTTAAGAACGGGTGACCGGATCTTAATGAAATTTGATATTTAGAAGGAACTCATTTCTCAGAGCTCTTATTTCAAATCCCGACCAGATCTGTTGACATTGGGGGGAGTTGAAGAGGGAAACCGGAAATCTTGGAAAACACTTAAAGTGGAGAAATCGGGATGAAACTTGGTGGGTAGAATAAGCAAATTGTCGTAGACATGTGATTGACGTAACTGTACAGGATCCTCTCTCTTTGGGGAGTTAGTGTTTGGGGTTCAGTGCTTTGGTGAGTTTGGTGCTTCTGGACGTGCTAGGACGATGAAATTCGTAGGCGTGTCAGGGAGCTGCAGAAATTGACTTGATAAAGTCGTTTTCTCCGATTAGACCATCTGGGGGGCTGAAGGGAGAGGGGAAATTAGAAAAAATGAGGTATTTACAACTTACGAGTGGGTGATCGGATCTTAATGAATCTTGATATTTAGAAGGACCTCGTGACTCAGAGCTCTTATTTCAAATCTCGATCGGCATTAAGCCTCTGATTTTCCTTTTAAATCAATGTATTGATTCTTAGAATTTTGCTAGAGCTCATACCATATGAGCTCTTGGTTCTTAGCTCTTCCGGTCTCGTCACAAGTGCCATATGAGCTCTTAGCTCTTGTTTATTAGTATTATTTGCGAAGGCTGATAATTTAAGCAGTGTATTATAGCCTAGATTTAAGGACGTAAAACCTGTGATTTCCGAATAGTATGCTCGCGTAAAAATTGGGTTTGGGGATTTAAAGGTGGCGCCCTAAGATTGAAAGTTCTGAAGTTCGTCCAGTTTCCTTTTAAATAATTATGAAGAAGTCAATTGATTCCTTCCACAATTAGCCTGTTCCTACTTTCCAGTTAGGTTATTTAATATCCGACAACCGCTTCTGATAGATGTATTGATGACGAGAATTTTCGAGTCCCCAGCCCCACAGGGGATGAAATATGTCCCGACACCAAAAGCCAATTATGACAATAAGTCTTATTTCCCTCCAAGATCAGTTTATATCTGACGCTCTATTTGGCAGACGTGCCGATAACAATAAGTTAAGGATCCCTTTCTCTGCCCACCCCCCGCTCAGAGGTTGAAACGGGCCTGGAGTCCCAAAAGAGACACTAGTGACATAAGCTAGTACTCCCAACTGAACTTGTCTGGCATCCAAGGAACCTTTCAGGGAAATACCCTGACGATAGATCAATGTTACCCTTTTTTACTCCCATACAGAAACTTAACTGGTCCCTGACTTCAAAAATGCAGGAATACTTCACCAACATATATACTTCCATACTTTCGCTGAGATCTGGTAAAATCTTCTCGCTATTGTTCTAGTGATAAGAATTTGGAAACTCTTTTCCCTTCCCTGCTGAGTTTAGATAGGATTCTGATCTCTAAATTAGCATTACTTGGATTCCAGAAGGTAAATTAGGTTTCTTCTAGTAGATGGCATGACGATAAGAGTTTATAAATCCGTTTCCACCACAGAGGCAAAAATGGGTACAGAACATCCCAAAAGATGCAATTAATGAGCTTATCATTTCCAAGTTTGGTTGCGAAAGTAGCAAAACTCTACAATGTAGCAAACAATTGGCCATACATTCTTGAGGCTACAAATTGTTTCTAGGCCTAATTAAGCCAGATTATGGCATTGTTTCTTGTGCTCTCCTTAGTCTTTTTTCCAGGGGCTAAGTCGCTCAATCAGGAGAATTTCTTCCAACAAATCATCTGGGGGTTTCCCTAGAATTCGGCCTACCCATTGAAACGTCACTCGATTCCGAGTGCAGTATCTATTTTAATTTTGTATTTTTTGACAAACTTCAGCGTTTAGAGTAAAGACAACGCATAGATCTTTACGGTACTGAAATGAGTCAATATTATTGGAAACGCTTCTGCCGATAAACTTTATTCTTAGGATGGCAAACTTATTTAAACAGGGCTCTTTAATATGTAGTTATAGCTCATTTCGAACAAGGACATAAAATTCAATCATTTATGGGAAGATATTTCCAAGGGAGGACGTTTAAACACTGGCGCCTTTTGGGGGTTGGGTGTCCGCCTATATTTTTTACCCCACCTGTTAGGCTTAAAAAAATTGCTTTTTGTATTTTCATTGAAAATACCCATTTTTGATATTTTTGAAAAAAATTGAACAAAACAAAATTATCCCCCTCCAAAATTTGAAAATAGATATTGTCTCCCCCTCAGAATTTGAATTTTTCTACCTCATGGTTCAAGCTTTAGAACTGTGTGTTTTAGGGACCTACCTGCCTTTTTACATACAGTTGAACATTTTGAATTCTAAAACGAATTATTGCCCAGGAACATTTTTTTTTATTGGTAGATTGATGAATTACTAAGAATTAAACAAGATATTTTTATTTTCAGGATTTGTGTCATAAGGTTCCTATACCGCTTTATAACATACTGTCTTTAGACGAGAAAAATCTGACAGTACGTGTTGAGCCAATGGTAACAGTTGGTGACATCTGCAAGTATCTCATACCAAAAGGTAGTATAAAGGAAAATAGTTTGTTTTTTCTTCTATTGAGCTAGAAAAAAAAAATCAAGTATAATTTAGCCAAATTACAAATTTTAAGGATCATTATACAAATTTTTGTAAGAATTATTTTTCAATTTTGATTTGAAATCCTCCTATTTAAATAAAACTTTACGTCTTTGATCAATTTTATCCTTTCAAAATAATTTTTTATTTGGCTTTACTAAGAGCTATACCATATATACCCTTTCTGTTACCTTAAAGCATACTCTTTCTGTAGCATTTGGAATACCGCTGCAATTGTCTTACATACGACTTCACAATGTTAAGCACAACCCTTAGTTTCACTATTTGGTAAAATCATAAGCATTGATCAATTGTTCAATAAGCGCCAGAACACAAGTATCTACATATTCAATGGAGACTTGTGTTACGCTCTTGGGGAGAACAATTTGTAAGCAACGCCCCTCCGTGTAAGTAGTCGAAAAATCCGCTTTTTAGTTTTTCCAGCTTGGTATAGCCTAACGTTTCAAATAGTGGACTTCTGAATGATAGAATCCCCTTCACAGTCACATGTATTGTTTTCTTAAGGGCTGCAAATTGCCAAATTTTTGCTTTATATTGTGAATTTTACGCAGAAGGAAGGTTAGCCCGCCTTAAAATATCAGACAGTAGTGTGTGCCATCAATTCTCACTTCAGTTTTGCTCATAGCGAGTCTAATGTGATGATGCGCACGGTAATCAATCTGGCTGTGGTCGATTCAAAACAATGTATTTTTATGGCACTTAGTATTTACCAAGTGACATATAGCGATCGCAATTTCTGTCCGTGGCCCGTCTGTTTGTCTGTCTGTCGGTCTGTCGGTTCCGGTTTTGCTAGTTCGGGCACTTCCAGATAAGCTAGGACGATGACAGTTGGCAAGGTTATCAGGAACTAGACCAGGTTGAATAAAAAATAGTCGCTTCCCCTATTCGACCATCTGAGGGGGGAGTAGAGGGACGGTTACTTCGGAAAAATTAGAGAAAGTCAGGTATTTTTAACTTTCGAACGGGTGATCGGATCTTAATGAAATTTGATATTTTAAAGGATCTCGTGTCTCAGAGCTCTTATTTTAAATTCCAACCGTATACGGTGACACTGGAGGGAATTGTAGGGAGAAACCAGAAATTTTGGAAAACGCTTAGAGTGAAGAGATTGGGATGAAGGTGAGAATAATAAGCACGAGTCCTAGATACGTGATTGAAATAACCAGCCCTTATCTGCTCTCTTTGGGGGATTTGGGGGGGGGGATTTCCAGCGCTTTGGCGAGTTCGGTGTTTCTGGACGTGTTAGGACAATGAAAATTGGAAGGCGTCTCATGGATCTGTATAAATTGACTTGATCTTTTCCCCGATTCGACCATCTATGGGGGGGAGCTACATGGAGGGGAAATCATGAAAATTGATGTATGCTTATCTTACGAATGGGTGATCGGATCTTAATGAAACTTGATATATAGAAAGATCTCATGTCTCAGATGCTCCAATATCAATTCGGATCTGACTTGAGGACACTGAGGGGTGGAGGGGGGAAGTGAAAAGTCTTGGAAACCGGAAATCTTGGAAAGCGCTTAGAGTGGGGAGATCGGGATGAAACTTGATGGGAAGAATAAGCAAAAGTTCTAGATTCGTGATTGTAATAACCGGACCGGATCTGATCTGTTTGGGGGAGTTGTGAGGGACATATCCAGTGCTTTGACGAGTTCAATGCTTCTAGACGAATAGCAAAGTCGATAACTCTAGTATCGAGTCTAATTTTAGATTTTGATTTCGTCACAAGTGCCATATGAGCTCTTGGCTCTTGTTTTAAATAAATTCAGTTGAACTTGGTACTTGTATGGGTAAAAAATAAATAAAAAGTAAACAAAATATTAGGACGTATGAAAAAAAAGAAGAGGAATATAGGTATCACACTACATTATTTTCGGAAATACGATATGGTTTTCATGGACTCCTGGTAAACGAATACTAAACAAAGAATGTGCATATACCCTCAGTGCTATAGACTCTAATCAGGGTCGTATCCAGGATTATTTTTTCTGGGGGAGGTGTTCACAAAAGAATTTCTTTTTTTTGGGAGGGGTACAAAAAAACTTTAAAACACGCATAACAATTTGTTTATATTCATTTCTGGTGCGTTTTAAGAGTCGGACAAACATTTGGGGGGGAGGGGTTCAAAATCTCTCTGGATAGGGGAGGGGTTCTAATATCCACTAAAGTGTCACAACTTTCTCCTTCGACACTTTTAACAATTTAACCTTCTTTTCAATTTAGCAAACAATTGAGCAAGCTTATATGACAAACAATTTGGCTCCCAGTTTAGACTGCATCTGCTTGAATCACGCGATCGCCTGAAATGTGTTAGCTTCATTTGTATGAATGCTGCCATAAAACCAATTGTACCCGCACTCCAATGGGGTTGCACCGGTGAACGAATGTGATCCTGTCCAGAAAGTAGCGATTTATCCCTACTTATTAGAGAAATAAAACTGGGTTTAATGTTTTTATTCAAAAGAATAAGTTCAAGGTTACATGTTTTCGGTGTAAAATCTGTCTAGTAAAATAAGATAAGATCTTGTTCTAAAAAGCGATCAGTTGCTTTCAAAGAACCAATTGCTGTATATGTTAACATTAAATAATTTTAAAATTTAGGATATGTGCGTAAATTAGAGAAAGGGCCACTGTCAAGCTGTTCAGTCTATCAATTCTGATATGGCTACAATGGTAGAACGTGTGTACATGATGCTTTGTGCGTTTCTAATCGACCTAGAAAAGTGGTATCAGTTGGGGAGCCAGTGTCTCCCCCCGGAGTTGTTGCTCTTCATCTTGTAGATTTTTTGCCCCCTCCCTCCTGGGTTTTGAAAAATACTGAAAAGTATTTTCATTGAAAAATGATCTTTTTTGATAATTCTCATTAAAACATGAAAATAGCGACAAATTTGTCCCCCCCCCCTTAATTTTTAAAAATACATTCACCCACCCCCAAATTTTGATGAATTCAGGATAACAGGATTAGAACTGAGGACATTACCTCAGAATAAGAAGAAGAGACAGAATAAAAGAAAATATTTTCAGTATAAGTCAAAATGGTCTGAATAACTGAATATACTCGTATAATGTAAAAATACATGATACGAGTCTAACTGGTATTCAAATGTAAAACTAAAAGAGAGAAAACTGGAATCAATGAGGCTTTTAACTTACTTACAACTCGGATGGATGAGTAGGGTTAAGGCCTCGTTCAAGTACTAATATATATTAATTACTAAAGCAGGAAAACAGTCTTTCTTTCTCCTTCTGTCTTTCTTTTTTGTTTAAATGGTTTAATTTTTTATGTTTGGTTTTATGGTGTGCGTTTATTTCTGTGTTTGTGCTGTTGTACTGGTGATTTCTTTTTTGATTATATGTATATATTCTTGCCATGTTTACAGTTATGTTTTCATGGCAGTCTCAGCTCTACTGTTATTTCAATCATTATGAAAAAATACAACTGAGACTTCGACGTTTCTCGAGGCTATTCAAAATTTTGTAAAATATTTTACATTCAATGGGAGGGGATGGAAGCCTTTAGTACAGTAGCATGGAGTTATGAATACTATGCTATGGAAATTCGTCCGTATGCCAGCATAAAATGTTAACTATACCCCACAGAATTTTACTTTTTGCTAAAATTTATGCATTTTTCAAGGGTATACACTGGCCGTTACTTTAGAAATAGCCGATGCCACCTTAGGAGGACTCGCTTTTGGTGTTGGTATGACTACTTATTCACATAAGGTAATGAAATTTGTTGTACATAATATTTTTGTAATTATGTAGCATGTAAAATTCGAAATGGCTCTTGTAGTAAGCGTAGAATATTCTGCCGTGCTTAGAAAAAAAATACATATTTCAAAAAAACAGTTTTTGGAATCAATGTCTTAATGAAGCTCTCTCGTGTTTTCAACCATCTTTTCCCCAAATGCGTCCGATCGAATTTTTATACAGCCATTTTGTTCAAAATAGACCAAAGATCATATAACGAAAACTCCAGGGATAACACAGCCCCCCAAAACCTGGGGGCAAGCGTTGTAAACTTGTTTCCGGGGGGTATTTATGGTGTTTATGGTAGGAATGGTCGTATAAACTTCGGAGAGGGCTCATTCGATTGTAAATAGGAATTTATAGAACTCTTTTTATGAGTCAAGAGTGATCAGGGGGTAAGTAACCCCCTCCAAGACCCTTCTCCCCCAAATTCATCCGATCAAAATTTTGAAGATCAAATAACAATAACAGGGGTCGACACAACCCCCCAAAGCCTGGGGGAAGTGTTCTAAGTCATGCCCCGGGGGCAGATAAGGTTTTATGTAAGGGGTAGTAGTATGAACATTAGAGGTGGCTCATTTTACTGGAAATTGAATGTTCTAGTTACTTTTCTAAGAGTCATCAAAAGTGATCGGTGGGCAATAACCCGTCCCCATACCTTCTTTTCCCCAAATGTATCCGATAAAAATTTTGATACAGTCATTTTTTTTGAAATACGTCCAACAATCAGATGACAAAAACTTCGAGATCAACATACCCCCCGCCCTGGAACCCAGGGGAAGGGTTGTAACTTATGCCTAGGGAATATATAAGGCTTTTAAGGAGAATGCGGTCATATTAACTTCGAAGGGGACTCAAATGATTAGAAATTGAAAGTTCTAGTTCCCTTTTTAAGAGTCAAAAGTGATCCGAGGGTAACTAGCTTCCCCCCACAAACCCCAAGGCCAAAAGACTCCAATATTTTTTTTACCCTGAGGCACTTCATACGGAAGGGATGGTCGTATAAAATTTAGAGGGGCTCATTCGGTCGGAAATTGGAAATTATAGTGCACTTTTTAGGATTAGAAAGTAACTGGAGGGCAAATAGCCCCACACGCCCTTTTCCCCCAAATGCATCCGATAAAAATTAAAAAAATAGTTCAAAGATCAGATAATAAATACTCTGGGGTCGACTCCTTGGTTTTCCCCCAAATGCATCCGATCAAAATTTTGCCAATAGCCATTTTGTTCAAAATAGTTTAAATATAAAATAAAAAAAACTTCAGGGTTGACACTACCCCTCAGAGCTCTGGGGGAAGTGTACTAAGTTATGGAACGGTGGCATTTAAGGTTTTATGTAAGGAGGGGTCGTATAAACTTCAGAAGTTGATCATTTTATTAGAAATTGAAAGTTCTAGTTACCATTTTGGTAACTTCTACCCCCTACCCCCTCCTTCACACAAACCGTATTTTCCTGACGATCAGATGAAAAAAACTTCAGGGTAAACATATCCCCCCTACCCAGAGCTCAAGGGAAGGGCTGTAACTAATGCCCAGGGGCATATAATGGCTTATGGAAAAGCTAAACATTGGAGCGGACTTCTAGAAACCGAAAGTTCTATTTCCCTTTTTGAGAGTCAAAAGTAATCTGATTTTTTGAAGGAATGATCATATAAACTTCATCGGGGGCTCATTCTATTGTAAACTGAAAATTCTAGTTCCCTTTTTAAGTGTCAAAGGGACCAGATGGCAACTAGTCCTTCTACCCTTTTTACCGCAAATCCATCCAATTGAATTTTTGAGATAATAATTTTTTTTAGATAAGTCAAATATCAGATAACAAAAACTCCAGGGACAACTCAACCTCCCAGAGCCCAGGGGCAAATGTTGTATGTTGCGTCATGGTGGCATATAAAGTTCTTATGCGAGGTTTTGAAAATAGTTCAAAGATCAGATAAGTCCAACCCCCACTCTCGCTCAAAAAACTTATGAACGCTATTTTATTCCAAAACTTAATCGAGCTAACCCCTGGCCTTATCTGTATGGTCCACCCCCCCCCAAAAATCAACAACTTGTTAACGATACTTATTCCAAAAATTATTTCAACTCACCTCTTGCCCTTCGTTCCCCCCACCAAAAAAAGACGATTTATTAAAAATATTTTATTCCTAAATTTATGGGAGCTGACTCTTGATCCTCAATGGCCCGATACCCCTCCCTCCTCCGAAAAATATCTATGATTGATAAATTCACTAACGATATTTTATTCGCAAAATTATGGGGACTCAGTTTATTAGCTCTTCCCAAAACTGTTCAAGACACCTATATTCTTCACTACAAACAAGAGTTTGGCTACTACCTGTTTCCGCTACTGCGTATTTGGTGCTTTACTAAAATAAATTCTATTACAAATATCTTCTTTTGTACTTATTACAACATTGAAAATAAAATGAAAACTAGTGAAATCAGACCAGGATTCACCAATAGGCCCACTAGGCCCTGCGACTTTCACTGTTCACAAAGTTTTGGGGGTTTCCCCGAAAATCTTGCAAAAATGGAGTGGCTAAAACACTTGGGCCTAGAGAGCTTTAAATTCGGCTCTGAATGAAACAAAATCTTGAGCTAATGAGCTTTCAGCAATTAATATAATTAGTTCTTCCCAAGACTGTTAATTTATTTTGGAAGAGAAAATTATTTTGAAACAGGGGGAATTTTGAAAAACTTGAAACTTTGACAATCAAAAATGAACAGAAATTAATTAAAAAATTAAACTTAAGATCAGGAGAAATAGAAATTTACAATACAACCAGAAATTACTATTAATGAATAAATAAAACCCTAAACGAACTGAAATTAAATAAACAATCATAGCAAACAGAGCATACAACAGGTACTAATATAAATGAATAAATAAATCTTAAAACGAACAAAAATATTTTGCTATTGAAGTATAAATAAAACCCCAAAACAATCATAAATTAAATAAACAATAATAGCAAACAAATATACAATAGGTACTAATATAAATGAATAAACAAATCTTAAAACGAGTGAAACTTGAATTGAATATGCAAATCAAGCTTGAAACGAACAAAAACTCCTACGAACTAAAGTTGGGGGTTTTGCCTCTTTCTCTTCCTGCAAAAGTCTAAAACCTACTGCGTCATTGGTGTTTTACTGAAAGCGAATTATATTACAAATGTTTTCTTTCGTACTTACTACAACATTGAACATTCTCATAAAATTGCAGTAAAATTAAATTTTGAACTGGTAAATTTTCAGCAATTAATACCATTATGTACGAAATATTCTGTTTGATTTTATTTGTACTTTCTAAGACTGTTCAAAACACATATAGTTTTAAGTAAAGCGCCAATGACGCAATGGGCTTTAGACTTTTACAGTGAGAGAAGGAGGTAAACCCTGAACTCTTGGTCGTAGCATTTTTGTTCGTTTAAAGCTTGATTTGCATATTCAATCTAAGTTTCACTCGTTCATTTATATTCATTTATATTAGTACCTATTGTTTTTTGTGTGCTGTTTTTGTTTATTTAAATTCTGTTTGTTTTGGCTTTCATTTATGCTTCAATAGCAAAATATTGTGTTCGTGTTAAGATTGATTTGCCTATCCAATTTAAACTTTATTCATTTTAAGATTTATTTATTCATTTATATTAGTACTTGTTGTATGTGTTTTTGCTATGTTTTTTAAATTTAATTTCTATTCGTTTTGGGTTTCATTTACTCTTTAATAGTAATTTCTGGTCGTTTTGAGTTTGAGTTATTGTCGGTTTCTATTTCTTTTGATCTTACGTTTAAAATGACCTTTACTTTTTTTAAAAAATTCGTTTTCGGAACGTTTTTCAATTAAGTTCAAGAAAATGTCAGTCTGTCGTAATTAGGTTTTTCAATGAAGCTAACTATCGCGCTCAAATAAGAGCAGCTAATTCAAGTTTTATATTGAACACTGTAATTTATGTGGTTACTAAAAAAAAATCTGTCAGGACTTAGATGTGGTTTTTGTCATAGTGAATCGTCGTAACTTCTAAAAAAGTAAGAAACAATTGTGTTTTTGAAAATATTGACTGTTGTGTACTACTACATTCAAAAGATTTTGCCGTACGAAAACTGGTTTGTATTACTTTGAAACAAAAAAGCCATTTACCCATACATTCTAATAGATCCAAACAAGGGCGTAGGCAGCATCTTGTCTAGAAGGGTCAGTCGATTCTGAGATGGAAATGCTTCCAGAGGTCTTTTCAATATAAATCTTTAGAAACCCGTAACTCGATATTTTGCTAATACTCAGCTTTTAGCATTTTCCATGTTCTACTTTTCCCGCAATACTATAATATAAGACCCACTATCCTACTTCCACATTCAGGAAGACATAAACACCATAAAAGCAATTTGACACAAATCACATTACTATTAGATAACAGCTTCTTGTTCTAATAGTTCAATTCAAAACTTTACACTTGGTCAAAATTAACTATCAAAATTGGTATAGGGTATACTTTACAGTTGGTCAAAATTAACTATCAAAATTGGTATAGGGTATACACACCAACGTTTAGCCAAAGCAAATAATCTCAATAAAAAACCTATGGCCTTCTGGTAGGTTATAAAAGCTCTGACAGATGACACTGTGTGTTTTTAATATGTTTGGCCTTGATTAATACTTTACCAAAAATGTCAGATTGGATCACATTTTATGGTGATTAAATCTAGGATTATGTTCAATTTTTGTCTGGAGGCCTACGCCTAAATATGACTACTAGAAATGCCGTAAACTCAGGTTGTATTATCTTATTATTTGCCTGTATTTTGGCAGCTTTCGAGACGTGCCATCTTCACCGGTTTGTTGTTAGAATTTTTTTTAATCCGCGGGATGGCGAACTCCCACGTTCGGGGACAATACCCGAGGGAGGTTCGGCATGCCATACCAAGGTGTCCAAGAGTGGACTATGCTTACAAAAGCTGTGTAAACAGCATGTTTAAAGGTTGAAGCAAGCTCGAAACTCAAAACTTGATTAATCCTGACGTTGTTTAATCATGTCATAATAGAAACAGAAGAGAAAAGAAAGAAAGGCGGCTAAGATCCAGAAGGAAATAAAACAGCAGTTTTTTTTTCTGTCTTAGTCGACAAAGAGTCAGTCGGATTCTCTGGAAGTGCCCTAAGGGGGTATCCCTAGAGGAACGCTGCAAGACTTCACGAAAAAAGTTGAGAAGATGAATATCTCTCTACAAAGTATGGACCTGATTTTTTTTTACACCCTGTTACAACACATGACAAACATTAACAGAGGAACAAGAAAGTGGACTAAAACCTTGCTTGAAAGCGATAGCTGATATGCATTTCTGCTATACTCCTCTAGAAGCATGTAAATTTGCATACACTTATGCCAATATTAAGAGCATAAAAGTACCGGATAACAGGAAATGCAATGGTACTGGAGACAGTGGAGGAATCGGAGGTAAAGATTACTACCGCAGTTTTAATGTATCGCCTTAAAACTCTATCAGTAAGAACGCCAGAAGGTACAAGCTTATGACGGGCAATTGCTTTCAACCGTCACAGTGTAGGAGCTTTCTTCAATATGTTCAGACCACAAGACATTTGTAATGTTAACGAATCGCGTCTGAAAACATTCACAAGCCTTGTAAGATCATTGCACAGAGAGGCCAGATGTAAGTAGGGAAGGTCATATCAGCAGAAACAGATTAGTTGACCGCGATTTGTGTTGGTGTTAATTCATTGGACGCACAGTCCCTCCTCTACTAATTTTCCCAAGAAAACATTGTTTGGAGATTTTACTCAAGGAAGCTTTACTAGGAACCATCATGATTGGCTCAGAAGATACTTCTGGCTGGATGACTGCCTCTCATTCTTTGCTTTACTTGAAGCATTTTATCAGTCAAGTCAAAACTTCAAAACAGTCAACTGTACTTCTGAAAATAGACGACAAGATCAGCCGATACACCGTTGAATTGCTTGATATAGCTAAAATAACGGTGTTGTATATTTGGCTGTCCCTCCCCTCACTATTTACAAACTACAAACTCTAGAAAGGATAGTCATAGGGCGCCTTAAGGCCTGCTACAACCAGGAAGCTTCAAATTTTATGTCTGCCCATAATGTAAAAATATATCAGTGTTTAACATTCCTGAGCTGCTGGGGAAAGTATATCCAAAGGCTTTCACTTCTGAAAATATAATCAGTGTAATCAGAGCAAGTGGGGTCTACCCCACCAATTGAGATTTTTTGAAGGATTATGAGTTCCTCTCGCCATCTGTTTCAGATAGAATGCACATCTAGTGAAGCACTTCTGGGCAACAAGCCTTGTGTGACATTCAGACTCCTTCTTTAACATAGACATCGAAACAGACACAGCACTGGTTTTGTGTCTGAATAAGAAGCCAACCTCAGCAGATGATTCATTAAAAGAGGTCGCCCATGTAAACCCCTTTCCAAATGGCTCAACACGAAAAATCAACAGGAAAAAAAATATGAAAAAGTCAAAAGTATTCACTGACGCTCCTGTGAATGAACGTATTAGAGCTAGGATAAAAGCTGTATATGCCAAGAAAGTTCTAGTCCTGGAAAGGAAGAAAGTCAGAGAAGTGAAAAGGCTATAAAGCAAAAGGCATGTTTCTAGTAGCAAGATTTACAGTTGGAGTGACGATTCTGACGTAGATGATCCTGTAAACATCAATTTTTCAGACTTCAGTCTGGACGTTAGAGATGAGCCCCTTCCCAGCAACTTCTAATTTGACACTGACAAAGTCGAGGCTGGTTGAGCTGAATTGTAAGAAAGGGAATCCTACCAACTATATTATCAACATATATTATCAACATAAAAAAAGTAGCAACGGAAGAACATAATGTCCACTTTCTGAAAGAGACTGGAGCGCTAACTGACGAGATGGATAGTGTCTTAAAGACAGAAGTTGAAATGAAACTACAACCACTGACAGGTTGAACACCAAGATTAGCTGAACGACTCACTTTTGGTGTTGATCAGTCAATTTATAAGTTGAAATTAGTACTCTTTAGTTGTTTTTTTAAACCTTAATGAAATTAAATCTGTAGTTTTTATACTGACCATATTCTTTCTTAATTTTATAGCCAAAAAAAGTTTTAATGTTCTTTTAGTCACTTTTCTGGTCTTTTTTTGTCAGTTGGCCAAACGTAAGCTAGAGACGGCCGAACCAATGCCGGGTTGGCCCAAGCTTGGCACACTTGACCACTTGGATAGAGAGGCATCCAGGTGGAAAAGCGGTGGAGTATTTCTAATTATCTTTTTCAAGGATGGTATTGAATGAGTTACCTTTACTTCTGCATGCTCAGCCACTTCTTATCGCTTGAATCATTTCCCTGAGAATTAAAAGGTCGCAACTTGCCGATCATGGGCCAGTCTCCTATCTATATATCAGACCAAGAATCAATATTAAAAATCAAAACGTAAATATTGGTATCGAAAACTATATTCGGAAATTTCTTTTGATTTTCAGCTTTTTCAACCATCTACCAGCTAACATCCAACAGAAAAATTCCAACATACGAAAAATTCTTGTTACTATATAGTGTAAATTTTAAGTTATATGGGGGGGGTAGCTGCCTTCATCTGCCCCCATCCTCTACACCCATGGATACAAACTCCTCTCATCTTTGAATTGCCCTGCTGGTCATGTAAAATATAATTGTTGTTGGTAGGTAACACAAATGCCATCTACAAAATTTAGTACGTAAGCAATAAAATTTCAATCTTTTTTTACTTGGTGCAATCTATAAATGACAAGTTATTTATTTTATTAAAACTGTTTGTAACATCTAGAAAAAAGTCTATAATCTAAAAGCATATAACTGTAGTAAAATATGGGCATCATCTTTGGCTACGTTTATTGTTGTTTCTTTTTGCTGTTCTAAAATAGAGTGTTTAAGCCTTAAATAAATGTTATTTATTTGCTTATTTTTATTTATTGCAGTATCGATCTGCTCCAAAGTCTCTATTTATAAATGTTGGCTTTCAGGGCCGTATCCAGGGGTGGAGGGTTTTGGGGCGGGTTAGGGGGTTCCCCCTCCCCCCAAAATGTTTGTGTGACTCGTAAAAACGTAACAAAATTAATATAAAACATTTCTGATTTGTATTTTAAAGGTTATTTTGTAATCCCCTGAAAAAATCCTGGATACAGTATTGTTGACGTTTCGAAGACGAAATACGTAGAACTATATTTAATAAAGCCAAAAGAGAAAAATATTACATCACTTCTCGGCCTTTTGGCAAAGATCAAAGTGTAGTGTCAAAGTGTAGTAGAAAGATAATGCGCAGCATAAGAAATTCACTATCTAATAGAATATAAAACTACTATCAGGATTTGGTGAAAAATGTATCTAGCATGGTGTGTAGGGGGTCGGAAATGTAAAGGAATGAAACGTTATAGTTTCTGAATGTATAATGTCAATAAAAAACACCTTTGTATTTGGATTCCTCCCATAGTAGCATACTGTCCCTACTAAAATTGAATCCTTGGTACGACTGAAGATAACACGTTCAAAAAATAGGCATAAACATTATTTATGTATGGATACACAGGTCAGGTTAGATCTGAAAAAAATGAAAATTACCTTTTTTGTTGTAAAAGCATGGAAACAAATGGCTAAACTTCTTGCATTTTCGTATCAAGATTGGCTTAAAAAAAAAGGCATTATAAGGCTTGCAAAATAAATGTCGTTATTTGTCTTTACTTAAATGCAACCTAACCTAACCTGTCTTTACTTAAATGCAGAGATTCAATTAGTTTAAAACTGTCAAGTCAAATGAGTGCTGTAAAATGAGAATAAGAATTAGCATTATCGATATTTCGGCATTTTATTTAAGACGGCTCGAAAAAAATGTGTTAACAGTTCACATTTTTTTCTAACTTTTTGATTGGGACAACCTTAGTCGTTTCTGATTAAACATATATATGTTTAATATTTGTAATTAACATATATGGTTCTGCATAGTATTTCTGAAAAAAAAGACGGGTGTAGATCAAATCATTCTATCAATATTAAGCAGACCCCAGCAGGCTCAGACAAGATGCTGGGTAAGGCTATGATATTAAGTGTACTAGAAGAATTCCAAGAGGCCCCAAGCTCTCTATAAAATCCTTAGGTTTCAATTTTTGTCTTGTAAGCTATTCTTGGAATTCAGCGTTTTGTATTTGAGGGAATATCCGAGCTATTTGAGCAGCCATTTCGAGACAGATTTATTTTGGACTTAAAAATTCCGCTTTTTCCAGGTTGGCTTGTACCAAGAGACCATCGTATCATATGAAGTGGTCCTTGGAGATGGTTCTTTGGTAAAGGCAACCAAAGATAATGAATATTCCGATCTCTACCATTGCTTACCATGGTCCCATGGAACTTTGGGATTTCTTGTTGGCTTGGAGCTGCAAATTATTCCCGTGAAGGTAATTCTATTGAAATTTTATTTCCAAAAGACTATGTGAAGAAAGACAAGGGTTTGAATAGATAACTGACCAGAAATTCATTCAATGAAAACTTGGCTCCTGTCTCAAAGAGATAGCTCAGCCAGAACCTTTTTTTTTACACTAAATTGTTCAGGGAATAAACCGAAACGGAGAGGGAAGGGTGTCTTTTTTTTAATTAACCAACTGCAAAATAAGAACTGTCCAAATTCAAGCATGATTTAAATTAAACTTAATTTTTAGGGCCACTTGATACGCCTACTGATATTACTTTATGTAAATTGATCATATTATTATTTTGAAAGTTATTTTGAATAAACAAGACTGGGTGACATTTTTGTGTATTTGTTTCCCTCAAAATCAAGGAGTATATAAAATATGTAAATAAAATTGCAAAAATACTTCAGAAAATGAAACAAAGCAACAATTTACAATAGGCTTAAAAATATAACTGAATAAAGGTGTAAAAGAAAAATATTGAAAATATCAAACATTATTTAAATTCTGGGAATTAAACAAATTGGAAAAACGAATAAAAATTTACAACATTTAAAATAGCAAATGTAAATTATAAAAATCACGGATTTCTAAATTTTGAAAAAGAAGAGAAGGATAGAGAACATATGGGAGGGCAACTGTGTTAAAAAGAGAACCTAAATATCTTGACGATATATGCCACGTAGCCTATTACTGAACCAAGGGCCAGTGCTGTCACTTACTTGAAGTACTTTTACTTGAAGTACTACTTAAGTAAAATTTTCCATTACTTGTACTTGTACTTAAGTAAAAACTCTAGGGTGTACTTATTACTTGATACTTAAGTAAGATTACGAAATACTTATTACTTAAGATACTTTTAATGTACTTTTTTTTAAAATACTTTACCTTTGACACGAAAATTTTGTGTGTGTGTGCTTTGGCAATGTACAAGAAAACATCACTTTTAGATTTAGAGTAAACTCAGATATACCTCCATGCCCTATTTTTGGATATGAAATAAGGTATTTGTTTTTGACGAAAAAAATTATGGTATGATTAACACTTGGTTTAATTTTTTTTTTTAAGTTATAGAACGAAGAAAATTGAAATTATTTCACAGTCCACTGGTCGACAGTGAGCTAAAATCCCTTGTTTTGTACTAAATGTTGCATACTGTAGTCAATTTGGGCTTATATTTCCGACATTAGTGTTTAAGTTTTGTCATCTCGTCAACTGAACCAGATTTCTACCATTTCATCATCTTCAGGACCATATTATTGGTAAAACTACTGAAGCTATGAATCTTTGCCCATCTAAATGCTGTCTGCAATAAACAAGTCTAGGCAATTCTAGCTGGATTCAATGCAATGGTATTTTGTCAAATTCGTTCCAGCAAATTCAGGTATTCAGACGAATCTGACTTCAGATTTGTCACTCCATTCATAAGTTATAGGCCCTACTAAACTAAAGGAAAACTCAACTTTCTTAAGACTTGAAACCCTCTCCCCCCTCGCCCTATTTGAGATAGGGTTTGTGATACCAGAACTTGATATGAGCCCAGATCCTTGGCATCTTTGGTCTAGTTTTCATTCTGATCCGTTACTCAATTTGCAAGTTATACTAAATTAAACAGAAAACTTAAATTTTTCAGGAATTAAAACCCATTCACCCTTGTTAAATTTGAGCTAGGGTCTTTATCTCAAAATTTGATATGTGTCATGGTCTTAGGCCTCTTTGGTTCAATTTTCATTCAGATCCTTCACTCCAGTCGCAATTTACTCTGAATTAAACGAAAAACTGTTTTTAGCAGGTAAAGCCTTCTCCCCCCTGTTTTATTTGAGCTAGGGTCTTCATCTTTCAACTTGATGTGACTCATGATTCTTGGTACCAAATCTGGCCATCAAAATTTTCATCCAAATCCAACCAGCGTTTCTCCCCCTATACGTGATTACACAGACGGACGGACAGACAGAGAGACGGACGAACGGATTTTGCAACGTCTTAGGTAGCCATGTTGGCTAATTGGATCCAAAAAAGGAAAAAATGGCATATCATCATCCAGGTATCATCACCCATTTGGATAGTGGAAAATATCCATCAAGATAGGTTTTTGAGATCTGTCTGTCTGTCCTCCCGTCTGTGCAATCGAGTATAGTGGGAGAATCGTCAGTCAGATTTGTATTGAATTTGAACTATTTGGATTTAAAATTGAGCTTAATTAGGGCAATGGGGCTTTAAGTGTTAAAAAAATTCAAGTTTGTTTATTTAATTCACTGTAACTTGGATATGGAGATGAATTTCGATGCAAATTGAATAAAGATGCCTAGGAGTATGGTATGCATTGAGTTCTGGGATGGAGACCCAAGCTTAATTAAAAGTTGAGTTTTTCATTTAATTTAGTTTAGCTTGCGAGAGATTGATGGATATCAGTGAAGCTTTTGGTTTAGTTTAGTATAACTTGCGAATGGAGCAACGGATCCAAATGAAAGCTAGACCAAGGATGACAAGGATTAGGGCTCATATCGAGCTCTGATATCACAAGCCATATCTAAAATAGGGCTAGGGGGAGGGGGGTTTCAAGTTTTAAGAAAGTCGAGTTTTCCTTCAGTTTAGTAGGGCCTATAACTACTTCTACCCATGGCTTTCCCAAAGCCTGGAAATAACCCTTTTCCAAAATAAGTCATACTGAAGCCAACCTTCAACCAAATATTTCATTCCCAGAGAAAAATTACTTTGTATGGCACTTGATATTTACCAAGTGACATACAGTGATCGCAAATTCTGTAGCTAGTTTAAAAATTCTTGCTATTTTAGGCACTTCCAGATAAGCTAGGACGATGAAATTTGGCAGGCGTATCAGGGACCAGACCAGATTAAATTTGAAATAGTTGTTTCCGCGACTCCGACCATCTGGGGGGGGGAGTGGGAGGAAGGTTAATTTGGAAAAACTAGATCGGATCTTAATTAAATTTGATATTTAGGAGGATATCATGTCTCAGAGCTCTTACATTAAATTCCGACCGGATCAGGTGACATTGGAGGGGGAAACCTAAAATCTTGGAAAATGCTTAGAGTGGAGGGAATCAGGATGAATTTTAGTGGGAAAAATAAGCACAAGTCCTAGATACGTGATTGACATAAACAGAACGAATTCACTCTCTTTTGGGGATTGGGGGGGGGGGGGGGTAATTCTGAAAAATTAGAAAAAATGAGGTATTTTTAACTTACGAAGGAGAGATCGGATCTTGAATTTCATCGGATGAAATTTCATATTAGAAGGAACTCGTAACTCAGATCTCATGTTTTAAATCCCGACTGGATCCAGTGTCATTGGGGGGATTTGGGCGGGGACTGGAAATCTTGGAAAAAGCTTAGAGTGGAGTGATCAGAATGAAACTTGGTGGGAAGAATAAGCACAAGTCTTAGATACATGATTGACATAGCCGAAATGGATTCACTCTCTTTGGGGGAGTTGGAGGGGGTGTTAATTCGGAAAAATTACAAAAATTGAGGTATTTTTAACTTAAGAGCGGATGAACGTTCGTAAAAATATTTTGAATTTGATATTAAGAAGGAAATCATGTCTCAGACCTCTTATTTTAAACCCAGACCAGTTCTGGTGACATTGGGTGAGAGTTGGAGGGGAGAACCGGTAATCTTGGAAAACGTTTAGAGTGGAGAGATCGGGATGAAACTTGATGGGTAATATAAGCAAATGTCGTAGATACGTGATTGACGAAACCGGACTGGATCCAATCTCTTTGGGGTAGTTAGGGGGGTCTAGTGCTGTGGGGAGTTCGGTACTTCTGATCGTACTAGGACAATAAAAATTGGTAGGTGTGTCAAGGACCTGCATAAATTGACTTGATAAAGTTTATTTCCCCGATTCAACCATCTGGGGGTGGGGGGGGGGGGCTGAAGGGAGAGGAAAAATTAGAAAAATTAGTTATTTTTAACTTGTGAGTGGGTGATCGGATCTTAATGAATTTTGATATTTAAAAGGACCTTGTGTCTCAGAGCTCTTATTTTAAATGCCAACCAACATTAAGCCTCTGATTTTTCTTTTAAGTTAATCTATTGATTCTTATAATTTTGCTAGAGCTCATGCCATATGAGCTCTTGGCTCTTCCGACCTCGTCACTGCCATAGGAGCTCTCAGTTCTTGTTTATTCTTTTTTATCAGAAGATTTTCGACTTAGTCTCGTGGTTTCTGCCACTTCATGGTATGAAAACTGCTGCTAGAAATAGATAGGTTCTGCCGTATTGTCTTCTAGTATATTTAAATGTGTGCTTGTATCGTGCCTGCGTCCCTTTTAAAGTTATGTTTCTTACGGTAATATTAGTTTGTCTTCTGTTGCATATGCAGACGACGTTCTTCTTGTTGCCCGGACTCGCCGTGAATTGCTTTCCAATTTTACTATATTAACCAATGAGCTATCTAAGATTGGACTGTCAGTTAATGCGTCTAAATGCGAATTTATTTGTTTTAATAGCCCTTATGCAGTCGCTCCATTCGTTGCTGGGACTGCAATTCTGCCATCTTCTTCTTTAGTTAGTTGGCTTGGTCTGTGTTTCGGTCCAACACTTTCCACTACCTTTTCATCCCTAGTGAATCAAGCCGTGAAAAACCTACGCGTCGCTTACGAAAAAATGTCCCCAAACAAAAGCCGTTACAACCGCAACGATTGTGCATGATTTGTAACGCTTATTGCGCCACTGTGCTTTTATTTTTATCAGGCATGGCTCATCTGTTTCGTAAGAAAAATCCCCATACTCTACGTGCGGCTTATATCAGATAAATAATAAAATAAAATAATAAAAAAAATAAAGCAAAATCCTCCTCCGGCTTCCTAGATGGCACCGAAACAGAAAAATAATTGATCGATTTGGTTTAATAGATATGCCTTCTTGGATTCGGTCTTCCAGTGATGATTTATTTAAAAAGACTGTCTACTTCATTCACGTTTACGACCCTCTGCAGCCTTTTTTCTATATCGATACTGGTTAATTAGTCCATGTTGTCTTTTTTAGTTTGATTTTTTTTTCTTGCTGTTTATCGTTTTTGTTTTTGTTTATTTATAATGCCCCGTACTTTGTGTTTTTTTATAAAGTTCATTCATTTATTCATTCATTTATTCTGCAGCTTGACCAGCCGTATAGAATGCGTCTGAATCAGCGGGCTTGCTGCAGGCCCGTGATTTTATAATATATGTTTATAGGGAGTTTTACCGACCATCTGAATTGACTACACACCATGTGGCTTGCTTGAGTGAAAACCAGCCAAAGGATATAGATGCCATACATTTTCATAGCGTGTCTGAAATTTAACTTGAAAACTTGAGGCAGTTTCCTTGTAAAGGTGCCGAGGGCGAGACATGCCAATTGATTTGTGATTATTGAGCTTTAATTTCTCTTATTAAAAGAGTCTGCAACTGACTTCTTACTTTTTACACTTGGCTCCTTACTTTTAAATTTGATTTTTTGCTGTTGCTAGGGTTTTTACTTATTGAATCAGAGTACGAACTACTTTATTACCTTTTATCTGTTTTAAAGCCAATCCAAAGTTTATTTTTCTATTTTCAATATTTTTTACACCATTCCGACATGTTTCAGAATAACCCTGTTTTTTTTTAATTGTGCCCGATTTGACTGAACACTAATCGCCAGAAGTTCAACTCTATGTGCACTGTATTAATCCTGTCATGCGATCTGTCTGATCCAATCAGAAGTTTTTTGACTGCACTTAATTGTTTTGATAGTCTTTTTCTTTCATGCCGTTGTGTTGAAAATTTGTTCAGATTATTTTTTGGACTTTGTCGGGTGTCTACCAGCAAAACAAGGGAAAAATATTATCAATATTTTTTTTATCACTCCCACATGTTTCAGAATTACCGCGCATTTTTTCAAACGTGCTAGATTGGCTGAACACTAATCACCAGAAGTTCAACTGTATGTGTACTGTGTTTATCATGTCTTGTGATCTGTCTGATCCAATCAGGAGTATTTTGACTGCACTTAATTGTTTTGAAAGCCTTTTTCTTTCAAGCCATTGTGTTGAAAATTGGTTCAGATTATTTTTTGGACTTCGTTGGGTGTGTACCAGCCAAACAATGGAAACAATACTTTCAATATTTTTTCCATCATTCCCACATGTTTCAGAATAACCCTGTATTTTTTCAAACGTGCCAGATTTGATTGAACACTAATCACCAGAAGTTCAACTCTATGTGTACTGTGTTAATCCTGTCATGTGATATGTCTGATCCAATCAAGAGTTTTTTGACTGCACTTAATAGTTTTGATAGTCTTTTCCTTTCAAGCCGTTGTGTTGAAAATTGGTTAAGATTATTTTCTTGGACTTCATTGGGTGTGTACCAGCCGAACAAGGGAAACGGTTAAAAACTATAAAACGGAAATTCTGGTTCTTGATTAAGATTTCCAAGAGAGGAATGACAGAGGACATTTTATAGGCAAGGGAAGGGGCTAAGAAGCCTTCAGAATGGCTTTAAAAAAGGTAGCATGGGCTTTATATCAGAAATATATATAAATATATATATATATATATATATGTATATACTAGCTGTTGGGGTGGCGCTTCGCACCACCCCAACGCCTAGTTGGTGTGGCGCTTCGCGCCCCCCAAGACCCCCCGCGCGCGTAAGTCGTTACGCGCCATATTAGTTACGCGCCATTGTAGTTATGTCCCTGTGTCCCACCTGTGAATAGAGATGGATGTATTTATATATGTTTTTAACTACGTAAAACATACAAACATACAACATTCTTCGCTGTCAAATTGTCTGTGCATATAAACAGTTTGTCAGGTTTACTGACTCTTGAACATGCAACATATAAGATATATCTATATATGTTTTTAACTACGTAAAACATGCGAATTTACAACATTCTTCGCTGTCCCATTGTCTGTGCATATAAATAGATTGTCAGGTTTACTGACTCTTGAACATGCAACATATAATTGTCCATGGGAAAAACAATCCGTATTCAGATCTATACCTCATTATTCCAATGATGTGTCCCTGTGTCCCGGTCGTCATTTATATTCCCTGTGTCCCGGTCGTCATTTGTGTCCCGGTGTCCCAGTTTGTAATTTCTCTTTGAGTGTCCCGGTCGTCATTTATATTCCCTGTGTCCCGGTGTCTCGGTCGTCATTTTTGTCCCGGTGTCCCGGTCACAAATTTCTATTCGAACAATCCCTGTGTCACGGTCGTCATTTATATATCCCGCCTGTGCCCCCGGCGTCCCCGTTGTAGTTGTGTCCCGGTCGTCATTTATATTCCCTGTGTCCCGGTCGTGATTTGTGTCCGGCTGTCCCAGTCTGTAATTTCTCTTTGAGGTTCCCGGTCGTCATTTATATACCCTGTGTCCCGGTCGTCATTTGTGTCCCGGTGTCCCGGTATGTAATTTCATCAGTTGACAAACATGACGTCAGTCGACAAACAACTTCATGACGCATACAGCTCAATCCTTATAATGACGTCAGTCGACAAACATGACGTCAGTCGACACAAAAACATGACGTCACTCGACACACACACACACACACAACTTATTTTTATATATATATAGATATATATATTTATACATAGAATAGATACTTGAAGTATTACTTAAGTACAATTTTGGCAAGTATTGATATTTGATACTTAAGTAAGAATTTGGAAAGTACTTATTACTTGATATTTAAGTAAAAAAACAATGAGTACTTAATACTTGATACTTAAGTAAAAATTTGGAGTACTTGTTACAGAACTGCCAAGGGCTTTCTATTTTTTCTTGAACATTCGAAGTTAGCATCAACTTCGAATTTCGAGCTGAAGCACAATAAGGTAACCCCAGATAAACAACAATACCAGAAAATAGAAACAAAATACTCCTATCGCAAACTAGTTCAGCTCAGTTATTACCATTGATGGGAAATTACAGACATTTTTAAACACTAATAGTAAGGCCTCTTTTTAAGCTTACTAGAGAGGGAGTTAAAACTTTTAATTACACTAATTTTTGAACGACTCAATAACATAATATCATCAGCATATGCAATAAAAAATACAACATGACCCCAAAAATAAGGGGTATAGATAGTGAACGAAGGCACTCCCCCAAACAAACATTAAAAATGTAATGGGATAAACTCTATCTTGTCTAACTCCACGAGCAACAGAATTGAATTAGAAAAATTTCGATAATAAGATATTCAACATTTAGAGGGTATTTTTCAAGTATGGTGTACAAGATAAATACATTAAAGTGATTAATGCCATGTTTGAGAATAACATTGCTGCGGTTAAGGTAGGAAATGAGGTTAGCAGCTGGTTTCGTATTAAATTATGAGTTAAGCAGGGTTGCATTCTATCCCCACTTTTATGGATCATTTGATGGAATTTGTCCTAAGGAGCACAGCAAAGGCAATGGGAGAATACACCGTAATTAGATGATTTTCATTTCATTACCCTTATCAACACTTGGACGGAGAATCATTACATGAGATGTAACTAACTGCTAGAGATTTATCTTGGTTCATATGCATAAAGCTACTTTGGGTCTTTTGCTCTCTTGAAATAGAGCCATCTTTTGTAATGGAAATTGAGTGATAAACCTTTTCATCATCAGCTAACGTTGAAGTAGTTGAATTTTGAACAATTAAGGGTAAGCCATTTATACGTAAAATCAAATATAACGCAAGTAGCTACCCTGAAAAACTCTATTCGTGACTGTATCTGGTAATGTGGGAGGACTGTGAGAGAGGCTTGTCAAATTAGATATTCATTTCTGCATTCTCATACCTAAATTGTACCGATGGTATTTCTTCAGTTAAATCTTGTCAAAAGCTATGCAGAAATCAAAATAAACAATCTCAAGCCGCTTACTATCTTCTCAATTTCAATTTGACAACCGGATTTAGGACACGCGATGGTGACGTTCGTTATCCTTGGTAGAATACATGTCCATTCATTAAAAACATATTTTTTTAACTTCCCTTGTTTTCTTACATAATAAAACCTTCACAAATTGAGCGATTGTTGGAGTTTCATTTATTTCTTTGGACATTAGTAATCGACAGGAGCCTTGGCTGACTGAATAAGCGGAACATATACAATACATATTTCATTTTGGAAATGCAAATTTTCTGTATCGGCTTGCCTTAGATATTCTAACATTTTTGCGTGAGATCAAATAGCATTAAAACTGATTCAGAGTTGGATAACGAAGCGTATCTTAGAGTTATTGAAAGGGACATTGCTTCATAGGGCTTCTGTAACATGCAGTAAGACTAAGGTCAACAATTTGGTATCTGGGTTGAGCCTCTTTGCATCAAATTCGAGTGAGCAGCCTGCTAATTTCAGTACCCAAGACATTTAAGAGTATCTGGAAATAGGGGTTCCGATTACTAATTTCGATGCTCAGGGAACTCGACAAGGATAATTGTATAGTATGTTTTACCTCTGTACATACGTGGTACCAGTGGGATCATTAGAAGCTAGAACCATTACACCAGGAAAACAGAAGTCAGTAGGTATTTCTAAAACGGTTTGCTTAGCAAACATTTTTTTTTTCCCTTCGTTAAACAGATATAACAAGGAATCGTTGGGAAATCCCTTTTTGTAAATATGTTTTCTGATGCAAATTATTTCTTATAGAGTAAGTCCGAAGTTAATAAAGCTGTATATAAACATGTAAATACGTTCAGTAAAAATTTATTTTTATTTCAATGTCGGTTCAAGGAAACTTGCCTACTAAGAAATATATTTAAAACTTTGTGGATCTGTCTTTCATTTGGGTTAAAAATTAAAATATCCGGAAAATACCCGCCACAGAGAATGCCCTCTCCCCCTCCGCGAGTTGGGTTGCTTGCTAGAGACTCTTGGCGGGCGAGCTCCCCTATTAGGTAGGTCACTTGTTTGCCTGTGAATTCATGTGACTTATCAGTCAACCCCCACCCAAAAAAGGGGGTTGGGCTGCTCGCCTGAGACTCTAGGCGAGGCTCTAGGCTTTTAGTACCCTAGTGCTAAAACTAAGGGTATTAATGTGGAAATTTCAGGGAATGTTGAAAGGATGTTGAATTAAAACAAAACACAGTTTTTGCATGCAAGTTGTCAAGACGAGATATCAGCCATGTCCCAGGAACCAATAGGATGTCAATTTGAAACTTCCAGCGGTTGTTGAAGGGGATGTTGAACTGGTGGGTTGGCGTTAACCCCCTAGAAAATACCCCCGTGGAATATACCCCCCCCTCCGAAAATACACCTCGCGGAAAATACAGCACCCCCCCTGGGGTGGATTGCTCATCTAAGACTATAGGCGGGTGGTCTCTCCTATTAGGCCGCTTGTGTGCTTGCGAATTCAGGTGACTTGTTGGTTAAACCAATTTATTTTTTTTTATTACGTAATTTGTTTTCATGCGAGTTCAGATGACTTGCTGGTGAACCTTTTTTTGGGAGGGGGGTTGTTGTTGCATCAGGCTCTTTTGTATGCGTTCCCTCCTATTAGGTCGCTTGTTTGCTTGTGAATTCAGCCAACTTCTTGGTCAATCCCATTTTTTTTTTTTTTGGGGGGGGGGGGTTAGATTGTTCTCCTGAGACTATGGATGAGTGAATCCACCTATTAGACTTCGGTCGCTTGTTTGCTTGCGAATTCAAGTGTCTTGTCGGTCAACCCCTTAAAAAACTTTTTTGGAGGAAGGCGGTTGGGTTGCTCGCCTGAGACTCTAAGTGGGCGATCCCTCCTATTAATTTGCTTCTTTGCTCGCGAATTCAGGCGAATTGTCGTTTAACCCCCCACCCTCCTCCAAAAAAATTGTGGGTTAGGTTGCTTGCCTGAGACTCAAGCTGAGCAACACAACCCCCTCCCAAAAATTAGGGGAAAGGTTGAACCATAATTCTCCTAAATTTGCAAGCAAACAAGTGACCTAAGTCTGATAGAGAAGGCTACACACCTAGAGTCACAGGCGAGCAACCCAGCCCCCCTAAAACAAATTGGGGGGTTGACCAAAAGCCGCCTGAATTCGTAAGAAAAAAAGCGACCTAAAAGGAGGGGCCCCTCCCAGAGTCTCAGGTGAGTAGCCCAATCCCAAAAAATGTTGAGTCGCCAAAAAAAATGAGTCGCCTGAATTCGCAAGCAAGCAAGCGACCTAATAGGGGGTCCACCCGTCTAGAGTCAAGAGCGAGAATCGAGGAAGGGCCAGACCCCTAATATACACAATAATCTCAAGTTTTTCAGCTGAAATAACTTTTTTTTTTTTCTGACCCTTTTTCAAGTTATGCAAGGATAACCCCCGCCTCCTGTGTAAAACTTACCTTGAAAGATTTGCCCCGGAAACTTTGCTTCCCACAAAAAGTTTGTCCCGTGGAAAATCCCCCTCGCCAGAAAATACCCCTAAAATTTTTTTTTTCCAAATGCATCTAATCGAAATTTTGAAATAGCCATTTGGTTCAAAATTGTCCAAAGATCGTATAAGAATGCCTTCATGGTTGACCAAACCCCTAGGACCTGGGGGTAAGGATTGTAAGTTATGCCCCTGAGGGCGTATATTGTTTTTATGAAAGGAGTGGTCGTTTAAACTTTAGAAAAGGCTCATTTGACTGGAAATTGTAAGTTCTAGTTCTCTTTTTAAGAGTCAAAAGTAATAGGAGGGCAACTACCCACCCCCTCCCGCGCCTTTTTCCCCAAAATGTATCTCATCGAGATTTTGAGGTAGCCATTTTGTTCAAACTTGTCCAAGTATCATATAATAACGCCTCCGGGGTTGATTCAGCCCCATACAGCCCGGGGGCTAAGGTCAAAGTTATACTTAGAGGGTATATAAGGTTTTTATAGAATTTGTGGTTGGTTAAACTTGGAGTGGGATGAATATAGTTGTTTTTCCCCAGACCCACTTCATATGAAATGGTAGGTTTTATAAACTTCTGAGGGAGCTCATTCGACTGCAAATTGAAAGTTCTAGTCCATTTGGTAAGGGTCGAAAAAGCCATTTGAGGGTAATCAGCCCCTCCCATGCCCTTTTTTCTCAAATGCTTCTTATCAAAATTTTGGCTAACCGTCTTGTTCAAAATAGTCCAAAGATCAGATGCCGCTTTCGGGTTTGACATAACCTCCCACCCCACAGCCCCCCAGGGCAAGAGCTGTAAGTTATGCAAGTTGTCCATTGTTAACATATAAGCAATTTTTATTTGGAAAAGATGGCATGTTTGATCCTGAGTGTCCAAAGAGGTTCAGGCTATTAAGATTAAGCTTTAAAGAAATGTTGAGAGAGATGCTGAAGACTATAGAAATACACGACATGCCGAATTTCGATTTTCAAGTGTATTTCTTTTTACAATTTTCAATAGATTTCCTATAATTTGCCCTTGGAAAATTTGAATGTTAAAGATTTTTGTTTGATAATTTGCAATGTATTTAATCCAGACGGTGGATGGAAAAAAAACGTATTCCCAACCCTTCATATCCTTGTAATTGGCCTACTGAGATTTCCAAAAGCAGAATTTGAATCATGAATAACTTATTTATATTGAAGCTTTTATCACAACAAAACAACATTACAGGAAGGCACATATACGACAAATTCTTTCAGGGGGGGGGGATAATTGGAAAAAAATGTAAACCCTTTGGGGAATATGAGAAATTATAGGAAGGTTGTAACAATCTTGACATTCCTGTATCGCATTCTATTTGACAGGTGTTCCATTCATAAGGCGTCTCCTATACGGTCTTAGCCTTTATCTGTCTGAGCTTGTTAATCATGTGTGGGAAGTGCCCAACTCCTTGCACCCACTAGGGTCACAGTGTCGCATGAGAAAGATGGTATTTGATAATTTTATGGGTGACAAAACAAGCCTATATCAACCATCTGGTTTCCTTGGAATTTTAAAAATTCTTTATTGACCCCTTTGTATTTGGCCACTCAGCCGGCTTTTATACTTTATGCGTGTCATATTTTTTTTTTTTTTTTTTTTTTTTTTTTTTTTTTTTTTTTTTTTTTTTTTTTTTTTTTTAGTCCGCTGTTTTCTAACCAATGTTCAACCGACTATGTTGTCGGGCAGTATGCTAATCGTTGCAGTTTTTTCTGTTCATCTTCATATCGTCGAAACCCCTATTTAATCCAAAAGTTGATCGAACTCAAAATTTAAAAGTCTTTACACCTTTTTAGTCAAAACCCGAATATAATGTTTCGCTATCTTGGGCCCTTTTTGATTTAGGTAAATGAAACTTTTAGGAATGGATCTGTAGTCAAAATTAAGGCCCGAAATGTGTCCCATCCCTTTCTCCCTCCAGGACACCTCAGTTTTTTTAGCCGGAAAAAGTGTGTTCTTAGTGAAGAGACCTTCAGAAATAAATCTACTGCTCAAATAGGGGTCAGAAAAGGTGTTTTCCGTCTCCACTTAGTCCCTACTTGTATTAAATAAAAAAAACTAGTTTTTTTAAATGAAAATAAGGAGCGAAATTAAAACTTAAAACGAACAGAAATTACTCCGTTATGAAAGGTGCTTTTCCTCTTCAACGCCCCGCTCTTTACGCTGAAGTTTGACTCTTTCTCTTAACTCTACCTCTTAAAACAGTAAAAAACTTTAGCGTAAAGAGCGGGGCGTTGAAGAGGAAAAGCCCTTTTCATATATGGAGTAATTTCTGTTCGTTTTAAGTTTTAATGTTGTAATTGTTCTTTTTCTTCATTCGTTTCTATTAATATTTCTACAAAAGAGAGTGACAGAGTAAGGTCAAGAGCTATCGCCTGAGGTCACAAACCAAGGTAAAGCAATTTGATACTTGTCCATTATTCAGAACACACACAAAAAGTGAAGTTAGGTTAGTCCTAATCAACTACCAAAATATGATGAAAATATAATATTTTATTAACAAAATAATGGAAACTACAGCTGAAAACTAACTATTTCATCATTTCGAATCGACTCACAGATAGTACTAATCTAATCAACTTTTCGCAATTTAATCAAACAGTTTGTGGTACTGAAATGTAAGCGAGGAGTGACTTGGGCAACTAGTAATCGGAACTCCAGTGAGAGCTTGGATAAAAACTAATAAATCAAAGATCGCTTTTTTATTCAGACTTCGAGCATTTATATTTCATTAGGTTTAAAAACACTTGTGAGATGCTACGAGCATCAGAATGCTAAGTTTCTTTCAACAAACATATAGAATTTTGCATTTTTGCCCAGAAAAAAGATCACAAGTGCTTATCAAGGGTGTTTATTTGTTTAACTAAAATCACCCAACTAGTCATTTACGAGAGCAAAACACCTAGTTTTAAGCTTTGTATTATATTCTTCTCTTTTCCCTACTTTGTAATTGTTTTTACTTTCAGCCATATATTCATATGAAGTACATCCCTATTAAGGGACAAAAAAAATATTGTGATCTTATCCGGCAGTATTCTGGGGCCATGGATAAAGACAAGGAAACTGCAGATTATATAGAAGCCACTATTTACAGTAAAGAAAAAGCGGTGCTGATGGTAAGTAAATAAAAAATACTGAAATGCTCAAACACTAGTGTTCAATGTACATTATTATACACATGTGTAATTACAGAAATAGTACTAATCAAGACTAATTTAGGTACTGTACCCAATAAGTTTATACCATACATGAGGCAATCCTACAGACATATATGCTACTAGACAACACACCTGTCGAATGACGGGTATACAATGAGAAGAAACCGTAGTGTGTACCATTGGAGGAGGACTTTCGAAAATTGTCTACCCAAATCCAAAATTTTATGTCTCTTTACCACCACCCCCCCCCCCCCCCCGCCCATTAAAAAATCCCAAAAGACTCTAACTTGGTCCCCTGGAAGTGAGATAAAGTAAGGTATACTTACCAAACTACATGTAAACTCATCACCTTTTGTTGAAACCTAAAGGGTGTATGCAACGTCTGTACCAAGAGAGCTAAGCTGCCTCAGTTTTCGAGTATAATAAAAACGTATACTCTCTTGTAGGGATCGTGAACCCACTAACGTTTTAGGTCCCACTGTTTTCTTTTTGGGGACGTTTCAGGTACCTGTTGTGTGACATTACGTGATTATTTCCAGATTAATGATTGGCTTGGAATTACAGATAAGTCCAAACAATATAAAACAAGATATTCAATTCAAATCTTTTCTTATGGTGGAAATTTGTTATGTTTTCGGACGAATAGGCTGTGACAAATTTTAAGACTCCTAGTGAACAGCTTAATAGAATCTAAAATTGAGTTGGTTGATGAACCGCTAAGCCGACTCCAAAGGTACCTGAAATAGTTTTGTGGATAAAAAAAAGTAGAAAAGAAGAAAACCACAGAACCAAGTTAAAAAATAAAGGTTAGTTTTGTCGTTAGCTCCAACCTGAGCTTTTTTGTTCCCAGGAGACGTAGAAACTACTTTCAGTCCTTTGTCACAATGAGCATAATTTTATTCCTAAAAGTCTATTTATTTCTTCATTAAATGATGTAGGATCATAGCATAATTTTAGGACCTTTTGAAGGCTATGACGTTCATATTTTGCAATACGTCTATTTTTCAATGATTCCAAGAGTGTTTGCCTGTTGTGTTTTTGCCTGTTGGTAGTGTCTACACGCCATTTCTTAGTGTTCCTTGCTGGCTTTTATGCAGCAAAATGGATGAAGATAATCAGGAATTTCCCCGTCCCAAGAGGGGGAGGGGGAAGTGCGACTAGGAGTTTAGTTTTGACTAATATTGCAATGGGAATATTCTTCGTTTTCCTATTTTTATGCTTCTTGACAATGTCCCCTTGTTTCCAAGAGGGGTCATTAAACACCTCCCCCCGTCCCTTCCAGTGTCCATAGATATAATGTAAAAGTGCGCAATGCAGAAGTATCAGGTTATGTGAAGTAAATCCAAAGTTACTGGAACATCCTGGAAAAAGGCTGAGAAACGAGTTCAGGGGTAGGGGACTGGGAGAAAAATGGAAATGGTGCTTATCAAGTTTAAATGCTGCTTCGTCTGAAAAAATGGAGATAGAAATAGTGCTTAGGAATTCATCTCTCCTATGGTACCTTTAGGAAAGTACTTGACATATTTGCTGCTTGAATTGGTTAAAATGGTAGCAGTATTTTAAGACCACCGCGGGTTTCCGCCACTATATGTTTTCTGCCACCTTTTAATTCAGGTAGGTCAGAATAGACATAGATATTACATAGACATAGACATAGAACAGACATAGACATAGACATAGAAATAGACATAGACACAGACAAAAACATAGACATAGATATAGACATAGACTAACCTAACCTAACCTGTCTATTCTGACCCAACTAATCCTCTTGATGGTGCAAGATTTCCTGAATAGCGGAAAACATACGGTGGCGGAAAACCACGGTGGCTTTAAAATACCCAATTTGTTAAAATGTACCAATATGACAATAGACAGATGTAAATCACTTATTACAGTTTATTCTATTCAATCGTTTTTGAGACTCGAGATAGCAAAATTTTGACATCTGAACTGCTGTAAAAACGTTTAAGGAAGTCGTGGTTCTAATATAATCGGTCATAGGGTGCCCGTAGGGTGAGGAAATAGAATGAGCCCCTCCTCTCCATGCCCCTTGTGGAACTACAAACAAATAGGGAGTTCGTAATAAACAATAGGAATTTTAAAATGTATTGAGAAATGGCCGTTTCAAACATTTACCAATCCCTATCGATTAATAGAAAATTCAGAGCCCCCTACCCTATTAAAATATATATGGCCACCTATGGACATGGCTTTTTTTTAGATATGTTTTGTTTCGGATCTCATAACCTACGAACAGTATATTGTGTGCAGTGCAGCATTCCTTTAGAGAAATTGTCGCTTTTAAAAAGGGTTGGAGCAAGCTATTGTGTTTGTCTCTCTCTGAAATTTGCAAGAAAATGTGGACTTTAATTTTGTTTGATATAATTCTGGGACAAAATAAAGAAAAGAATTAAATACATATCTGGCCTTTGAAACACACTTTTATCAAGCAGCATCCTCGTTTCCGCGGGGAACAATTCGCTTGCTCCTCTCAGAGGTGTGGATGTATGTAACTGTGATTATTAAATATTTCCTTTCAGGTTGGCAATTTTGAAGACGCAGATATCGCCGAAAAAAGTGGAAAAATTAACCGACTCTCTCGTTGGTACAAGCCCTGGTTTTACAAATACGTAGAAACTTTCTTAGACAGAGGAGAGTCAGACGAATATATCCCACTTGGAGATTATCTTCTTAGACATAATAGAGCCATCTTTTGGGTCGTGGAATCCATGATCCCATTTGGAAATAATCCGCTATTTAGGTTCTTTGTCGGCTGGCTGCTTCCACCTAAGCCGGCTTTCCTCAAGTTTACTACGACCCCTGGTGTAAGAGCGATGACTTTTACTAAACAGGTATAGAATGTTTTATTTTTGTTATATGAAGATGTAAATACCATTCACCCGAGAGAAAACCATTACGCAAATTGCAATGATTCATAAGGACAGAAAAAGACTAGAAAAGCCAATCTATTTTTGTCGCCTTTTTATTTGGAATTTTCCTTAAAGCTGTCTAAAACCATTGTTTTTAGATTCTCCATAATATTTGCCTTTTTTCGATATAATCTCAACTTTCCCCCACTCCCCTTAAAAAAATCAGTTTGAAATGTGCCATATTTTCATAAAAGTTTGGCAATATTTTGTGGTTACATTTTGGAACAAAACCAAATACTCCAGTTTACGATCGATGCATTGCAAAATTTATTCGGGACTTTTGTATCAAGCTTTGGGAGGTGTTTTTACTAAGTGTAAATCTGGGTGATTTTACTTCGTAGGATTGGGCTGGAGGAGGTACACTAGATATGATTGTTGGCATGTTGGGCACGCGCAACGTACCTAACAAAGCGAAGCATGATTTAAGAACAATAATAAAATAAAGCCAGCCTACTTGTCACGTGTTCATTTTGCTTGTTCATTAATTAATCTAAAACATATTTTCAAAGGTAAGTAAAGAGCCATATTAAAAGCTAAAACGAGGAGAAATAAATTCTTATAATAAGCCAAGCTTAAAACAAATGGAGATGCCTAGGAATGAAAAAATGAATGCTAAAATGAACAAAAATTAAATGACTTAATCAAGTCAAAATTTAGAACAAGAGATATAACTATGGATGACCAAATGAAACCCAAAACTAACAGAAATTAAATTGAACAATCAAGTAAAGATTTAAAGGATACAGATTGTCTTAAATGAGAGGGGGTGGTCCCCCATCTAAACCGGGTAAATATAAAAGAAAATGTTCTGAGTCCTGGCCGATCAGAAAAATAGTTGTTTACTCATTTTTAAGTGAACCAAATAAGTTTTAAAAGTTTATAGTTTCCCTATGCATTTTCTATTTTGTGCATTAGGGCCCCTTGGCCCAAGGACTTCTAGATATTAGTTTCAAACATGCAAAAAAATGTTCCTAGCCTATTTTGGAGGCCTGTGCCCTCAGCCTAAACATTTGTTCGTAAAATTAGGGTTTTCTTAATCCTGGGACTTAAAGATGTATATTCGAATTAACAACTTTGTGGCTTTTTATTGGGCTAATTTAAGGGCAGAAAAATAATTTTTCAACTTTGTTTTATTCATTGGTGTTATATTGACCCCAAAACTTACTGGTATAAATTTCATCCCCACCAGACAAAAGGGATTTTAGCTCATTTTTTTCGGGTAGAACGTTACCCCAGCCTAAATTTGTTTTCGTATTATGCTTCAAGTGGCCCAGGTACGTACAGCTGATCGGATAAACAGTAATTTCGGGCAAATCAATATTTTTCCCAGTTTTTTTTTTGCACCAAGGTTTCTTTTCAAGCCAGTCAAGTAAAATAAGTTTTTAACCCATTTTCAGGCGGTTTGTGTTCCTAACCCAAAACAGAATAATTTTCATACATTAGGGTTCCCGTTCCCCAGGAATATTGCCTTTCAGAAAAAAATAATGGCCATTATGGGCTTCTTTATTGGAAGACCTTTTTTGGAAGACCTTGTCAAATAGACTTTCAAATGTAAGTTTGATACTGGTTAGAGACAACAAGTTGTTTGGTTTTTGGTAAGTTTTTGGTCCATTTCATGTGGCCTGTGTCCCCATTTTTATCAACTTCTGTTTCCTCTATCTAATGAACTAACGGATATAGTTTTCAAATTGTTCGGAAAGAATAATTCTGTCCTTTCCTAGCCCTATTTTGAGCGAACTTTTTTTTTTTTTTTTTTTTTTTTTTTTTTTTTTTTTTTTTTTTTTTTTTTTTTACTTAGGATTCCTCTAGTCAAAAACCGACTCTCAGCGGTAGGTTTCAAGCCAATCGGAAGAAAATAGTTTTTGGCCCATTCTCGGAGTTCCCGTATCCTATCATAGCATATATTTGTGCATTAGACTTACTTTGGCCCAGGGACGTGTGAATTTAACCTTCAATCCAATAAAAGAAAAGGTTTTTGGCCCATATTCAATGGACCTTTACCTCAAATCAATCTTCAGAAGATCTGTGTCCCAAGTTTTATACTGTTCATTAGGGTCTGTTTTCTACAAGCTAACGGATATAAGTTTTAAGCCTATTTTAACCCCATTGTCTGCTAAACCAGAGTTAGCAGATGCCTCTGCTAATTTAGTGATGCCTCGATTGGTTTAGACACACAGTAGTCAGTACCCCCTTCAAATCCCGATCCGGCCACTTTTTGTAGAAAATTCTTTAAGACGCAGGTTTCTGTTTCGTGATAGGGTTTGTTTACTTATGCAAATGATCTGTCACGGTATAGTACACTTGTAAGTTACGTAATAGGATCTGTTTACTTTGGATTGTTAAGTAATAGGGGAATGTTTACTTATTTTAAGGATGACGCATTCTCGCATGACTTGTTTCTTCGCGGAGCCATGGGGAATTCCCGCTTGTAACTGACCGCGGCACACGCGTGGGTGTTACGTAGTGCTGGTGCACATATTGGGGTTACGTAATAGCAGCAAAGACGTGGTTGTTACATAATGTCGACGCACACGTGCAATGTTACGTAATGCCAGCGCAAATGGGGGATGTTACGTAATGAAGGTCCACACATGGGTGTTACATAATACCTTAAGAGATGTTTTTTCTTGAGGATTTTATTTTCTTTCAATGTGTTTTACTTTTTTCTCAGGGAACCTTTATTATCCAAAGAATTTTGTCCGCACTAGGAATCGAAAGAGATTTTCTCTCAATTCAATGGAGCGCTAGAAACCCGGATCAAGCCTTTCTAATATATTGATTTAGGAAATACCTTCAACGTGATAACATATTCCAGCACACAGAGAATTCCTTGTCCACATTCGCACGATGATTAAATGGATCGCATGTTTCAACCCCTTTCTACATGAGATACAGGGAGAAAATCGATTACCGGAAAATTGGTTACATGTGACACAGACTTGCTTCTTACAATGTTATTAATTTTCTAATGTGACCTACACATGTTAGGTTACATAGCAGATGTTACATAGCATTGGCCATAGATATTTCAGTGCGTAAATGATTACGTATTGAAGATTCATCCCGGAAAAATAAATCTAAAGGACAAAGACCTTTGTACTTACAAATTTTATTAATAAAAAACATTATAAAATCAAAAAATCACAGAAAAAGCAAGTAGGACTCAACAAACAGAAAAGCAAAACTGAAAAAGCCTCATACGAGACAAAATATAAGCAAAAAATGCGCAAATTAAAGAAAGGTTGGGACCCTAAAACAAATTTCAGGGGAAGGGGTAATTGTTATTAGAGGCAAATTTGAGTCATATTAAGATATATTTCTGGGAAGTCTTAATGAAAATGCCCACGTTTCTATTGTATTAAATGCACCTACAAGAAAAAAGATATACATTTTTGTATTCGGTTATATGAAAATTCCACGTTTCCTTGAGCCAAGACTGTCCATTCCTGGTTGACAAGCGCATATTTGAATATCATTTTTTCTTTACATTTTGCATAATCTCGTTAGAGGTAAATTTAAGTCATATTAAGAGACATTTCTGCAAGGTTTTTGATGAAAACGCCCCCCGTTTCTATGGCTCTATTAGATGAACCTGCAAGGGAAGAGAGTCACATTTTTGGATTAGGTTATTTCTGAGGGGTTTAATAAAAATGTCAAGTTTCAATGAGCCAAGACTAACCATTCCTGGTTAACAAGCTCACATTCGAATAGTATTTTTCTTTATATTTCACATAATCTCGTTAGAGGTAAATTTATGTCATATTAAAAGATATTTTTGGAAGGTCGTAATGATAATACCTCGTTTCTTTGAGCCAAGACTACGCATTCCTGGTTAACAAGCACACATTTGAAATATTATTCTGCTTAGTATTTCACATAATTTCGTTAGAGGTAAATTTAACCCTCTATAATTTATAAATTACTTTTAAAGTCAACGATTTGTGTTTTAGCAATCCACTCCTAACGTGATAACCCCCCATGACAATTAACGCCACCGTGGCAAACTAGGGATGGCAAACAACATCTTTTGGCACCCTTTAACATTCCTAAGGTATTTTCAGACACTTCCCTGTTAACAATTATTCTTTAAACCCATTGGTTCATGTTTTAGCAAGCAGCCCCCAACTTGATAAACTATGTCAATTCTCGCCACTTTGCCATATTACGACTGACCCTCTGGCTTACTATGGCACCCCTCATCGTTCTAAAACATTATCAGGATATTTTCTTGTAAAAAATCACGCATCAAATCCTTTGGTTCACCCTTTCGCAAGCCAACCCTCCATGATACAATATGTCAATTCACACCACCATGCCACACTATGACTGGTCCTCTGGCATTCTTTGGTACCTGTCATTATTCCTAAGACATTTTACAGGTATTTTCTTGTTCAAAATCATGCTTTGAATCTAATGGTTCGTGTTCTTGCAAGCTAACCCACATTGACACATCATGTCAATTCACATTTATTTTAACATAACGTGTTTTTATTTATGAAAACTATAACCGTGGTTTCTTAAATGCTCAAATATTTATAGTAAAATAAGATGTAATTTAAGCTTTAGCATTTAAGAAATTCGGGATTTAGTTTTCGGAAATTAAAGCACACAGGGTAAAAATACATTGAACTTTATTAGTAATATTTGATCTCTTTAGAAACTTGGGTTTTAGTGTTCATAAAAAAGAACACATACTGCTAAAATAGATCTGATTTAATTAAAAACGTTCTAGCATTTAAGAAACTTGGGTTTTAGTTTTCAGAAATGAGAATACACATTAGAATACATCTGATACTTAGGGTTTAGTTTTTATGAAAAGGAGCGCAAATGGTTAAAATTTATCTTATTTTATTACAAATATTTTAGCATTTAAGAAACTTGGGGCTGAGTTTTTAGAAATAAGAACACACACACGTTTACGAAACATTTTATTTTTATAACATTTGGTCGCTTCAGAAACTTGGATTTTAGTTTTCATGAACAGGAACGCACGCGGTTACAATTTATCTTTTTTTTATTGAAAATACTTGGGCACTTAAGAAACGACGGTTTTAATCTTCAGAAATAAGAAATCACACATTTAAATTTGATTCTTTGATCATTTGAGAAACTTCGGGCTTAATTTTCATGAAAAGGAATGAACACGGTTAAAATCCGTCTTATTTTATTAGAAATATTAGAGCATTTAAGAAACTACGGTTTTGGTTTTCAGAAAAAAGGGATTTAAAATAAATCTGAATTTATTGTTAATATTTGATCATTTGAGAAACTTGGGTTTTAGTTTTCATAAAAAAGAACACGTGTAGTTAAAATATACGAGCATTTAAGAAAGTTGGGGTTTATTTTTCAGAATAAAGAACACACACGTTTAAAATATATCTAATTTTATTAATAATATTTGATCACTTCAGAAACTTGCGTTTTAGTTGTCATAGAAAAGAACAAACATTGCTAAAGAACTTGATCATTTAAGAGACTTGGGTTTTAGTTTTCAGAAATAAGAATACACATGTTTAAAATACATCTGAACATATTAATAATATTTGGTCATTTAAGAAACTTCGGTTTTAGTTGTCATGAAATGGAACGGACACGGTTAAAATTTATCTTATTTTATTAGAAATGTTTGAGCATTTAAGAAACTACGGTTTTAGTTTTCAGAAATAAGAAGACAAACATTTAAAATAAACCGGATTTTATTGATCATGTTTAATCGTTTGAGAAACTTGGGTTTTAGTTTTCATGAAAAAGAACGCACATAGTTAAAATATTTGAGCATTTAAGAAACTTCTATTATAGTTTTCAGAAATAAGAAACACATTCGGTTAAAATGCATCTGATTTATTAATAATATTTAACCAGTTAGTAAGCTTGAGTTTTAGTTTTCATACGTTAATTTTTTCGTCATACATTAGTTTTCGTGCACGGTTAAATTATGTATTTTATTATGAAATATTTGAGCATTTAGGAAACCACGGTTTATAATTTTTAACAAGAAAATATATGGAAAATGTCTTAGGAATGTAACGGGGTGCCAGAGGATTCCAGAAGGCCAGTCATAGTGTTGCAAGGTGTCTGTAATTGACATGGAGTATCACGGATGGTTGGCTTGCGAAAACATGAACCAGTGGAATTAATACACAATTTTTAATAATAAAATATCTTGAAAATGTCTTAGGAATGATGAAGGCTGCCATTACGGGTCAGAGGGTCAGTTATAGTGTGGCACAGTGGCGGGTAACAGTAAATTGTCTGATAATACCTTAGGAATGGTGAGGGTTGCCAGAGGGTGCCATGTACCATCCATAGTTTGCCACGGTGACGCGAATTGTCTTGGACTAACACATCTACAGCTTAAAGTTAAGGTGGGAGCTGTTGAAAGAATTTTTTCGGCGGAGAGAGACTGAAATCTACGACCCTGTCAAAGAAACGAAGCATTATCATTCGGACCTCTCAGAAATATCTCTTAATATGACTTAAATTTACCTCTAATGAGATTATTTAAAATATGAAGAAAAAATATTATTCAACTGTGTGCTTGTTAACCAGGAATGATTAGTCTCGGCTCAATAAAACGTGGCATTCTGAATAAAACCCCTAAAAAATAACCAAATGCAAAAATGTGTCTCTTTCCTTGCAGGTATATCTATACCCGTTCGTCAACCACGAACGGGTAGTCTTGGCTCAAAGAAACTTTGCATTTTCATTAAAGACTCTCAGGCATAATCGAATGCAAAAATGTGTCTTTCTTTCCTTGCAGGTGCATTTAATACATAAATGAAAACGGGGACATTTTCATTAAGACTTCCCAAATATATCCCTTAATGTGACTCAAATTTACATCTAACAACAATCCCCTTTTACCTTGAAATTGGTTACTAGTGTCATCACCAGTCTTTAATTCACGTATGTTTTTGCTTATATTTTATCATGTAGCAGGTTTTTTCACGTTTTGTTTTTCCGTTTGTCGAGGTTTAATTACTTTTTTTGTGGATTAACGATTTTATAATGTTTTTTATTAATAAAATTTGTATGTACAAAGGTCTGTGTCCTTTAGATTTCTTGTTCCAGGATGAGCCCTCAATACATATCCTTTATGCAATGAATTATCAAAAGCCAATGCTATGTAACATCTGCTATGTAGCTTAACCTGTGTTGGTTACGTTAGAAAATTAATAACATTGTAAGAAGTAGGTGTGTGTGTCAAATATAACCAATTTATTTTACAGTAATTACAGTAATTGATTTTCTCCCTGTATCTCATGTGGAAAAAGGTGGAAACATGCGATCCATTTAATCATCCTAGGAAGGTAGGCAGGGAATTCTCCGTGCGTTGTAATAGGTTATCACGTGAAGGTATTTCCTGAATCAATATATTAGAAACGGTTTCTTGGTTCAGATGTCTAGCTCTTCATTCCATTGAAGGGAACGATTCCTAATGCGGACAAAATCTTTAGATTATAAAGGTTCCTTGAGAAAAACAGAAAAAACACTTTGAAGGAAAATCAAACCCTGAAGAAAATAAACGCCTTGAAATAAAATGAAAAATCCTGAAGAAAAATCAAAAACTGACGATAAAAAATATCACTTGTAGTTTTTTGTAATACCCATGTGTGCACCGTCATTACGTGAAAACCCACGTGAGTACTGTCATTTCGTAACATCTCACGTGTGCGCCACCATTACGTAGCATCCACGTGTGTGCGTGCTCAGTTACAAACGGGGATTCCCCACGACCCCCTGAAGAAACAAGTCACGCGAGAATGCATCATCCTTAACATAAGTAAATGTTACAGATCATTTTCACAAGTAAAAAAAACCGTGTTACGTGACATAAAGGTGTACTATACCATTGCAGGTTATTTGCATGAGTAAACAAACCCTATTTCGTGACATAAAGATGCACGTTACCGTTACAGGTGCCCTATAGTCTTGAGGACCTGTTACGTAATAACCATATTACGTATCAACCAAAAGTAAACAATACCCTATTACATAACATACAGGTGTACTATACCGTCACGGATCATTTGCATAACTAAATAAATCCTATTACATAACAAGCACCTGTATCTTGAAGTGAACAAATCTTATTACGTAACAACCCCATTGCATAACAACCAAAAGTAAACACTACCCTATTGCATAACATACAGGTCTACTATACCGTTACAGATCATTTGCATAAGTAAACAAACCCTATTACGTAACAAGCACCTGCGTTTTGAAGAAGTTTCCAAAAAAAGTGTCCAGACCGGGATTCGAAGTGGGGTACTGTGTCACTAAACCAATTGAGGCATCAATGTTAACCAGTATTATTTTATTATTTTTTTCTTTCTTTTGCACTGGGATTCTCTTCGTCTAATGGCTTAAGGATGCAAGTTTTGAGACAGTTTAAAATATAGTTCGCTGGTCCTTTTTTTAGCTCTATTTTTAGAGTAATGTCTCATAAAGACGTTGTTTTTTTTTTAGTATATTAGAACCACCTTGGCCCAGGGACTTAAAGTTTAAGTTTTTAACATTTTCGAAATCTTGACTGTTCTTTGCTCTCATTTTTACGAGGACCAATTTTTGGTTCAGTTCTGCTTCTGCATTGAGGCCTCCTTGGTCCGAGGATATGCAGGAATAAGCTTCGATTCAATCAAAGTTCTTAGGCCATTTTCGAGCCCTAGTATACAGGGTTCTACCAGTGCCCGAAATTTAGTCACGTCATGTACCAGTTCCACTGCAAAACCGACTGGTCTGTATTCAAATCTTTATACATTACCGTTCTATTGGTCAAGGAGCTTACAGATATACGTTTGAAGTGGTTCAGATTTTTTTTTCCTCATTTTGGAAAAACCAATATTGAGGTTCACTTTCCGCAAGGACTTGAAATGAGGAAATAAGGAAAAACAATACAATTTTCAAGTCTAGAAGTCCAAGTCTATAAAAAAAGAAAAAGAAAAATGCCTTTTCAGAGGGGCCTTATCCCCTACCTAGTATTTATTTGTATAGTAGAGTGACTTTGCTCCTAAGATTTAATTTAGCGTTCAAGCCATTTAAAGCAGGAGTGGATCTTGAGCAAAATCTTGGGGGAGACCCAATGTAACAAGGGCGCCAAAGAGCAAAATCCTTAGGGGGGGGCAAAAATATGACAGAGGTGCCATAATTGACCGAATTGACAAATTTATTCTAAAAGAAAAAGAATAATTTCTTTTAACAGGATAAGAGGGTGCCAGAAAAATCTTGGGGAGGCGGGGTTCTCTGGTCCCTCCTTGGATCGGCAAGTGATTTAAAACGAAAAGTTTTCAGCGCATGAAGGTCCTCTTGGGAACAGGGTTTATGGATGTTAGTTTCAAGACGACCAGAAAAGAGCAGATTTTGGACCTATTTTAGGTGGTCCATGCACCCTACCAAAATTTTATTTTGACATTAAGGTCCTCTTGAACCAAGAACATATAAATGTTAGTTACAAGCCCATCGGGAAAAGAAGATTTGTTTCTCAGTTTGTTTGTTTTTTGTTTTTTTTTTCTATTTTTTCTTATCCAAGGGAGTTCTCTTTGCCAAAACACTTAAGGATGTAAGTTTCAAACCGAACGGAAAACAAAATCTCTTAGCTCTTTTTTGCACCCCATATTTGGGATATCCATGTCCCCATGCCCAACCTTTGTTGGGCATTATAATCCTCTTAGTCCATGTGCCAACATGGACTAAGGGAAGTTTCCACGGACTAAGGTAAGTTTCCAGCCTATAAGGGGCAATAAGTATTTTGACCATTTGTGGGACTCTAATACCCTCTCCTTTCTAAAAGAATATGAGACCTCTTATATCAAGGAATGATCTTGGAAGGTTTGAAGCCCACCAAATAGCAGAGATCGAATGTTGCCCCCATCTTTCTACTGTAAAACATAATCTGAACTTCTAGCGATTTGCATAATCTAGGACCCTTGTCCCATGAGGTGCGTGGGCTATGTTACTACCGGAGGTATATTTATTGGACTTCTGAGATGAATGCGTATCTGGAAATTTGTATTTGGTTGTGGGGATGCCCGGGGCAAAAACGGTATTGGGGTTGCTGGTTGATTTCTGTTCATTCTGGTTGATATTCGATCACTCTGGTTGATTTCCACGAAGTCTGAAATATCCTGATTGACTATTTCATGTAATCTAAAATAATATATTTTGTTTTCTTTACAAGATTCTGGTACAACTTATAGCTAGATATAAGCTAAATAAACTGTACTGTGGCTCCTTGTACAGAGCCATCAAGAATTCAGGATAGTAAACTCAACCCAAGATTTTTATTTGTTAGCATAATGTTTTGTAAAAATTAATATAGCAAGAAGAAATAACTGTAATAATTTACTAAATATATGTACATTTAGTCTTACCATCAAAATTGACGAGCCTGAGAAAATTTGCCTTGTTTTGTAAAATTGGGAGAAACACCCCCTAAAAGTCATAGAATATTAACGAAAATCGTACCGTTCAGCGCATCAGAGAACATATTGTAGAAGTTTCAAGCTCCTATCTACAAAAATGTGGAATTTCGTATTTTTTGCCAGAAGACCGATCACGGGTCCGTGTTTATTTGTTTTCTTTTCCCGGGGGTGATCGTATCGACCCAGTGACGGTAGAATGTCGTGAGAGGAATCATTCTAACGGAAACTAAAAATTCTTGTGCCCTTTTTAAGTGACCGAAAAAATTGGAGGGCACCTAGGGTCCCTCCCACGCTCATTTTTCCCAAAGTCAACAGATCAAAATTTTGGGGACGACATACTCCCCCACAGTCCAAGGGGGAGCGCCTGCGAGTTGCGAAATTTGACGATTGTTTAAGTATCGTAATGGTTATTGGGAAGTGTACAGACGTTTTCAGGGGGATTTTTTTGGTTGGAAGCGGGATTTGAGGGGAGGGGGTCACGTGGGAGAATCTTTCCATGGGGGAATTTGTCATGGGGGAAGAAAATTTCCATGAAGGGGGCGCAGAATATTCTAGCAATATTAAAAAAAAACAATGACAAAAATAAATATGGAAAAGTTTTTTTCAATTAGGAATGGAAAGAAAAACAAAGAATGAATTTATAAGGATGATCAAGGTAAAAATAAGTTTTATTTCAACAACGCCATAACGTGATGACAGGAAATTTAGCCCTTCGTCTTGATATTTCAGTTCCATAGCTTTATAAATTTTTCTCAAAGGGAAATTATGTGGTCGACATGAATGCAGACTCGCAGCTAAATTAAATTTAGCCACTTCCTTTTTTCACATATGCTTGTTGATATTTTTTTGATTTCTCTTTTCTGTAGTACTGTGGAGCTCATTAAGGAGAAAATCAAATACTAGCATTAAAAATTTTGCCCCTTCCTTCAAAAAAAGGAGTTAATCAAATATTTAAACAACTAAAACTAAAATAATTACATGCTAGTTTATTTTCCTTGGTTGGGATTTCTGTAGATTTCATGATTCTTAAATTTCACTTCGTAATATGCACGTATGCGCAAAAAATACCGAATAAACTGTTTAAGGGGGAAGTCCTCGCAGCCAGTTTCGCAATTCAGGTCTTTGCGCTCAAGCCAAATTCGATGGATTAGTTCCGGTTCCCAACAAGAATTTCTGTAATGTTTGAGCAGAATGGAGTCACAGTCTTGCAGAAACGAAACAATACCTAGCGAAGGAGCCGTAATGTTGTTGGATAAATGCAGCTTGGATACTCGTAGACCTTTTCAACCTCAAAACAAAAATTCAACCCCCTCCCAATCTTCAAAAAAGAAAATCCTTGAAATGAGCATGACTAAAATCATTTATTTTGGCATCTACTAAAGTCTTTTGCTATGTCATGTTGAAGCTTAATAATTAAGCTACAACAAATTATGCCAGCAATGGCATTGGTGGATCTAGTGAGGGGCCATACCCTCCTCCCGCTGGCTCTAAACATGCCCTGGACAAAAAAGTTTGACTAGCAACTGACAATAGACTTGGTAACTAGAATGATTAAATAATTTTAAATAATCTTGACACAATTCTGAAACAGTCCAAGCTTTATACCAAAATTGCGCGTAACCCGAAACTAGAAAGATAATGAAAAATCGGGAGGGTTAACTTAACGAGTCATAAAAAAAATGCTTTCTAGTGAGAAGTTTAACGTAATTTGCTAGTTCGTGGCAGAATATTTACAACAATAATAACAACAAGCATTACTTTATATTCTTCTTATGATATAAATACAATTCTTTTGATGTCCTTCAATTTTCTGAAAAGAATTTCACTAAGAATTTCACGACAAAAAGTTCTTAACAGACGTTTGGTATTTTCTTGGATAGGTCTATTGCACCAGTTAGTATAAGAAAAACAAAGGTCCTATGTCAAATTTCGAAGGACATTTTTATGGCCCAAAAAAGAGTGTAAAAGAGGAAAAATTCAAGGGAATAGTTTTTCTTACCAAGAAAAAAATGTTTTGACCTCCATGGCGCAATAATACTACCTAAAACCACAGATTATTGTGAATCTCAATAGATAATCTGTGCTTAAACTATTAGGTTGTCCCTTTGTGGTAAAACATTTTTTGGCAAATTTGAAATAGTCCTGGCACTTTTTGGATCCCTCTCCCGCTATTTATGAAATTCCGGCTATTTTCCTGTTGGAGTGTTGATTAGAAGTTTGCACTAAAATTTTTGTATTTGCTAAAATTTAACCCAAACCCCCTTTTAGAAATCCTGGATAGATAACTCAGTTAAGCCACACCTGTGAGATCGGACAGTAGTGAACCACTTTGCCAACTCACCCTATTTCTTTCGGGTTTCGCAATCATGAATAATACAAATTCATACCATCATTCAGTGACTGAGAAATATACACTAGATGTTTGATACGAGAGAAAATGGGAGGAAGTTTTATACGTACAGAGACTGTAGTAGACAAATATTTCTGAGGATGAACGTACTGGTTAAATTTATCTACAGTAGTACACATCCAAGTACTTAGTCCTTTCAATTGTTATGTCTTTTTCCAGGTGTTTCAAGATATTGTTTTACCGATGACAGAACTCGAGCGCCAAATTGACGTGGCGGAAGAGCTTTTCGACACATACCCTATTCTGATATATCCTTGCAGAATTTATGACCACGGAGAGAAAACCGGACAGCTTCGACCACCAAGAAAAGACCAGATGTGTCCAGGCACTAATTGGGGTAAACTAAAGATGTTTATTTAATCATAAAAATAGATTTTAGCCTAACTTATTACGACATGTTAGCTCAACAAATATCTCCGGCAGAGCTTCCACTTTTTGGGATTTTCCCAAGCCGTGGGGATCTCAGTCCTGCACTAGGGGATCTGGGTAAAAATATATATGTTAAATATTTCCATCAAAAAGCATATTATGTAATTATACTCTTATTATTTAGTATCTTGTTGTTTTGATTTCAAACCTTTGGATTTCTTGCAAGCAAATCTTGGAATATTATTCACTGAGTCCTTGACTTCATTCTATTTTGTGTACTAAATAGAAAAAAAAAGTAATATTAAGGTCATAATTCAACAACGTGTCAGTAAACAAATAAAGCCAAACAATATTATTCGGTCAAATCTAGGGTCTCTCTTCCGACAGCACTTTTAATGCTAACCTGATATTTTCAGCTATGTCTGTCTCATTAATTTTGCATGGTATATTAATTGATTATATTGTAAGTAAGTTTTGTTTATTTACAGAATTCCTGTCGAATTTACTTACTTACTTAACTCCCATCCGGCCGGATTTTCTGTTCTTTTCAAGTTTTGATGTTTCTCCTTACTTCCAGTTGAAAAAACTTGTTTTTTTTCTTACTTAATACTAACAAAAGGTAAATAAGATTTGATTAGCTTCTGCGTTAACCTACCTGTAGTGACTATGTGGGTGAAGTTCAACAAATATTTGTGTATTCTTTGCAACCCAATGAATTTATTCTTGCTTTAGATAATTTATTTGCAGGTTTCTGCAACACCTTTGAATTTTTAATTTGAATTAAAAATTTTAATTTTTGAAAAATTTTAATTTTTGAATTTGCGAAAAGAATTATTGAACTTACTGAATTAGTTTCCGTATATCGTTTTTCACGGTTTGGTTTGGAAACACTGGTGAAACTTTTTCTGCACGAAAACTAATCTTTAATATTTTATAATAACCAAAAGAAAAACCATAGAAATCCTGGTTTTCAGGTACGGATACACCTAAGATGGAGCCATGTGGCAAAACATGTTTTCATTTTGATGTCCTTAGTATTCATATCATTCGTATCATTTTATCACATAGTATAGTAGTATTCGTATCATTTTGGAGGTAGTCTTAGTGATATTCGGGTCGTTTCTACCTGCCAAGACTTTGAGGAGCATTTCTTAGTTTCCTCAGAGGTTGGAAAAAAACGCATTGGAACTAAGCAAAAGACTTATCATGAACAGGCTTTCAAATTAAGTAGGTATTAAGGATAACTATCAAGCTCGATAAAGCTGTAATCAAACAGTTCGTGGTAACGAACCGTAAGGAGCGACTTGGTAACGTGGTAAGGAGCAACTTGGTTCAATAGTAACCAAAACTCTAAAAAACGGACAATTATAACAATGGTTACATCAAAAGAATCGCATTTTAATGCTGATTTTAAATATATAAGTTTCATTAAGTTTAGACTTACTCATCAAAAGTTACAAGAGTTAAAAAGTTAAAAATTACATTTTAATGCTTATTTTAAATATATAAGTTTCATTAAGTTTAGACTTACTCATCAAAAGTTACCTGAAAATATTTGCCTTATTTTAGAAAATAGGGGGAAACACGCCTTAAAAGACATAGAATCTTGACGAAAATCACACCATCAGATTCAGCGCATCAGGAGCTCCACAGTAGAAGTTCAAGCTCCTATCTACAAAAATGTGGAATTTTGCATTTTCAAACAGTTCGTGGTAACGAACTGTAGTAAGGAGCGACCCGGCTCAATAGAAACCAAAACTCTAAAAAATGGAATTTTGATACCAATAGCTACATCAAAAGAATCGCATTTTAATGCTGATTTTAAATATATAAGTTTCATTAAGTTTAGACTTACTCATCAAAAGTTACAAGAGTTAAAAAGTTAAAAATTACATTTTAATGCTTATTTTAAATATATAAGTTTCATTAAGTTTAGACTTACTCATCAAAAGTTACCTGAAAATATTTGCCTTATTTTAGAAAATAGGGGGAAACACGCCTTAAAAGAAATAGAATCTTGACGAAAATCACACCATCAGATTCAGCGCATCAGGAGCTCCACAGTAGAAGTTCAAGCTCCTATCTACAAAAATGTGGAATTTTGCATTTTCAAACAGTTCGTGGTAACGAACTGTAGTAAGGAGCGACCCGGCTCAATAGAAACCAAAACTCTAAAAAATGGAATTTTGATACCAATAGCTACATCAAAAGAATCGCATTTTAATGCTGATTTTAAATATATAAGTTTCATCAAGTTTAGTCTTACGCACCAAATTTGTATGATTTTGGAAAATAGGGGGAAACACCCCCTAAAAGTCATAGAATCTTAACGAAAATTACACCATCAGATTCAGCGTATCAGAGAACCCTACTGTAAAAGTTTCAAGCTCCTATCTACAAAAATATGGAATTTTGTATTTTTTGCCAGAAGGCAGATCACGGATGCGTGTTTATTTGTTTGTTTTTTGTTTTTTTTTTCCAGGGGTGATCGTATCGACCCAGTTGTCCTAGAATGTTGCAAGAGGGCTCATTCTAACGGAAATGAAAAGTTCTAGTGCCCTTTTCAAGTGACCAAAAAAATTGGAGGGCACCTAGGCCCTCTCCCACGCTAATCATTTTCCCAAAGTCAACGGATCAAAATTCTGAGATAGCCATTTTATTCAGCATAGTCGAAAAACCTTATAACTATGTCTTTGGGGACGACTTACTCCTCCACAGTCCCCGTGGGAGGGGCTACAAGTTACAAACTTTGACCAGTGCTTACATATAGTAATGGTTATTGGGAAGTGTACAGGTGTTTTCAGGAGGATTTTTTGGTTGGGGGGAGGGGTTGAAAAGAGGGGGATATACTGGGGGAGCTTTCCATCGAGGAATTTGTCATGGGGGAAGAAAATTTCCATGAAGGGAACGCAGGATTTACTAGCATTATTTAAAAAAAAAACAATGAAAAAATAAATATGAAAAAGGTTTTTTCAGATGGAAGTAAGGAGCAGCATTAAAACTTAAAACGAACAGAAATTATTACCCATATGAGGGGCTCACCTCCTCCTAATACCTCGCTCTTTACGCTAAAGTATTTTTAGTAATGTCAACTATTTATTCTACGGCTTTTGTGATTCAGGGGTCATTCTTAATGAATTGGGCCAAAATTTAAGATTTAGTGTAAAGAGAGAGGTACTGACGAGGGGGTGAACCCTCTCATATGTGTAATAAAAACATGAGAATAAAAAATTCTTTACGTAAGCTAGTTTATAAGTTACGTATATCTTTTACTAATAAAAAGATTCGTAAAAAATTAAAAGTTCTAGTTGCCTTTTTTATTAACCAAAAAATTGGAGGGCAACTAGGCTTCCTCCCCCGCTCTTTTTTTTCAAAATCATTCGATCAAAATTATGAGAAAGCCATTTAGCCCCCCCCCCCCCCAAAAAAAAAAATAATATGCAAATTTCGTTATAAATATTTCTCTGCGGAGAGCCAAAATCAAAACATGCATTGATTCAAAAATGTTCAGAAATTAAATAAAAAAACAAGTTTTTCAACTGAAAGTAAGGAGCGACATTAAAACTTAAAACGAACAGAAATTACTTCGTATATGAAAGGGGCTGCTTCCTCATCAACGCCGCGCTCTTTACGCCAAAGTTTTTTACTGTTTTAAAAAGAAGAGTTGAGAGAAAGAGTCAAACTTTAGCGTAAAGAGCGGGGCGCTGATGAGGAAGCAGCCCCTTTCATATACGAAGTAATTTCTGTTCATTTTAAGTTTTAATGTCGCTCCTTACTTTCAGTTGAAAAAACTTGTTTTTTTTATTTAATTTGCCACAAGACAGATCACGGATGCGTGTTTATTTGTTTGTTTGTTTTTTTTTGTTTGTTTTTTCTCTAGGGGGGATCATATCGACCCAGTGATCCTAGAATGTCGTGTGAGGACTCATTCTATCGGAAATTAAAAGTTCTAGTGGCCTTTTTAAGTGACCAAAAAATTTGAGGGCACCTAGGCCCCCTCCCACGCTCTTGTTTTTCCCAAAGTCACCGGATCAAAATTCTGAGATAGCCATTTTATTCAGCATAGTCGAAAAACCTAACAAATATGTCTTTGGGGACGACATACTCCCCCACAGTCCCCATGGGAAGGGCTGCAAGTTACAAAATTTGACCAGTGTTTACACATAGTAATGGTTATTGGGAAGTGTATAGACACTTTCAGGGGGATTTTTTTAGTTGGGGTAGGGGGCTATGCGGGGGAACTTTCCATGGAGGAATTTTTCATAGGGGAAGAAAATTTCCATGAAGGGGGCGCAGGATTTCTTAGCATTTTTTTTAAAGAACAATGAAAAAATAAATATGGAAATTTTTTTCAACTGAAATTAAGGAGCAGCATTCAGACTTACAATGAACAGAAATTATTACGCATATGAGGGGTTCACCTCCTCCTAATACCTCGCTCTTTACACTAGCGTAATTTTATTAATTTCAATTATTTATTCTACGGCCTTTGTGATTCAGGGGTCATTCTTAAGAGATTGGGACAAAATTTAAGCTTTACTGTAAAGAGCGAGGTATTGACGAAGGGGTGAAACCCTCATATACGTAATAAAAACATACGAATATAGAAGTTCGTTACGTAAGTTGATTCGTAAGTTACGTATATTTTTACTAATAAAAACGTTCATAAAAATTAAAAGTTCTAGTTGCCTTTTTAAATAATAAAAAAATTGGAGGGTAACTAGGCCTACTCCCCCGCTCCTTTTTTCTCGAAATCATCCGATCAAAACTATGAGAAAGCCGTTTAGCCATAAAAATAAATTAATATGCAAATTTCTTTTTAATTATTCATGTGCGGACAGCCAAAATCAAAACATGCATTAATTCAAAAACGTTCAGAAATTAAATAAATAAAAAAAATTTTCTAAACTGAAAGTAAGGAGCGATATTAACCCTTGACAGGCCACTATAAGAACGAATACCAGGAAAAATCTCCAACGCTTCCCATGTGATCTCTAGGTCAGACTATTGACAAAAAACTTTTGTTTGTATGATTTATTTAAAATTGTCAATTTTAGACCATGTTGTAAAAATACAACATTAGCCTTTCAAGTGTATAAAAAAGGGATCACTTTCACTTGGTGTGAAAAGCTTTTAAACAAATGCTTTTGGCAGTAAGGCACAGTGGAAGGTTAAATTTTTCGCATTCAAAGGTGGTATATCCTGATTTACACTCTTTGCAGCGGCTCTGCTTGTCAGTCTTTTTTGGCCAGTGATCAAGTCCATCGGCTTGAAAAGATATTGCCGGTCGGATTCGGTTGCGACTTCGAATGGGTCTGGGACTTGCTTCGATATCTGCGGATGGTCTACCATGTTTAAGTTGGGGTATCACACGCGCCCAGGCATACAACCCTGCAACAACTTCAGACCTGAAGGTTCTTCAAGATCTTCGGTTTGTCTCTCCTTAAAGTCAGCACTTTGACGTCTGACCTGAAAAGAAGCCAGCTATTACAGACTGCTGTGTAATAAACCACCAGAAGATTCTCATATACCATTTTTGTGTCCGAAGATGAGTTCGGCACATCCCCACCAGCATGTCCACTAAATCTACGCCACCCATATGACGGTTGTACTCATAAACAATGGCTGGCCTTGAAACTTCAACCCTGGATTTATCCTTGATGTTCCAGCGTCTGCACGTATCCTGTGGTGTTATTCCTGCATACGTTGAAGCCAAACAAACCGAGTTGTTTTCTAACCATTTCACTACAATAAGGCCGGAATGAACGTCAGTCTTGTAATCTGAAGTTTCTCTCTCTCGTTTCTTCATTTCACCATCTGTGAGGAGCAGGCAGCCCTTCAGTCGTGCTTTGTTCAATGTACCAATGCAAGGGAATCCTTTGATTTTGAGCACTCATTAGTTTCAAGCTTGAAAACCAGCTGTCAAAATAAATCTTGTAGTTTATTTTCTCTGGCAAGGTACTTATCAGACGTAAAACTATGTTGCCTTGGACTCCAAGATCTGGCTCTATGTCATCTTCAACGTCATCTATCATGTCATCTATGTCAAATAAACTTCAAAATCATGTACAAAACCTGACACACCGGCTCTTGTGAAGAGTTTTATTCCCCACTTCGTCGGCTCTTTCGGCAGATATTGTCTCAAGTTGCTTCGCTCCTTGAAAGGAATCATTTGCTCGTCAATTGAATGGTGTTCTTCGGGAGTGACTTCAAGAAACTTGGAACGGATATGACCCAGGACGGGTCGAATCTTTTATAGCTTGTCGAATCCTTGTTCTCCAGGTTTCTTAGCTTTGCTGTTGTCGTTGAAGTGAAAAAAAACGTTTGATTTTATCAAATTTTGTCGGCCCATCTTGTCGTCAATTTGTGGGTATCTGGTAGCTGCTTCCCAGGGAACTGTTATCACCCCAAATAATAGAATGATGCTCATGAAAACTTCTAACTCTTCGGAGGTTGCATCCCTCAGTTTGAAGTGCAAAGAGGTTACTTTGTTCAACTATCAGCTCAAGAAGTTCATCGTCAAAGAATTTTTGGAAGTATTTCAGTGGATTCTCCAATATGCCTGAAATATGGCGAGGTTCTCCTTTCCAAGACAGATCAACTTTTTCTATCTCTTCTTTTCTCCAGCCGAATTTCTCTTGGACTTTCGATTTCTTCTTTGATTTTTCAGTACTTGCTGTTCCCGATTGCTGTTGCTGACTGGAGGGTGGAGTTTCCACTGAGTAATCGTCGCTGGGTTCAGTGTTAGCCTCCACGTCATCCTGTTCCAAAAAGAAGTGGGGATTTTCCAGTAGAGGCAACAGGTCTTCATCAGGATCATCGATAGGATCTTCTAGAGACAGGAAGTCTGGATCATCGTCATCATCATCGCCAGACAAGTCTGACAACATGTCTTCTGGAATGTCAAAAATATACTTCAGCGATTCAGCGATGATCAATTCAGCGATTTTGAGCTCGTTTTCTTAGTCTGTCGTAAGATTCCGTCATCTAGAAAGAAAACAAAAATTATGTAACTTTTAAAATATAATATAGATTATTCCTATGGATACGCTGGTCTATAATAGTAACAACCACAAGCCTAAGACAAACAATATCTTTTGTTTATTATCGCATAAGCATTTTTGGTACGCGTTATTCGTTTCACAATTTTGGGCTACGATCGTCCGATGTTGTATTTTTACAACACGAGGAAATGTATCTTGCTACTGATCCAAGTTCTTGCACACTTTGTGAATTTCAACTACAGTAATTCTAAATTTTAAATATTTTATACACATATGACATACAAAGAATATCCCACCTTTTCACTTTATTTCCAGTTTCTGGTTTAGGAATTGCCTACCTTTTCATTCGTTTTTCTTATCCTTTGGTTTAGTGACTAACTGCTTAGTCCAGGCATCACAGAGCAGCTTCCCGAAGGCATCAACCGACGGCAATCTTTCAGCAAAATTGAAAGATGTTGCTAAAAGCAATATTTTTTTACGGCAAGATGTCAGTCTAAGCTAAAAGAATACAGTGTTGTTTTTCTACAACAGTTGCCTCTATAGGGTTAAAACTTAAAACGAACAGAAATTACTCCGTATATGAAAGGGGCTTTTCCTCCTCAACGCCCCGCTCTTTACGCTAAAGGTTTTTACTGTTTTAAAAAGTAGAGTTGAGAGAAAGAGTCAAACGTTAGCGTAAACAGCGGGGTGTTGACGAGGGAACAGCCCCTTTCATATAAGGTGTAATTTCTGTTCGTTTTATGTTTTTTAATATCGCTCCATACTTTCAGTTAAAAAAAATTTTTTTTTTATTTAATAGTTTCAAAGAGATAGGGTCAAACATGTTGAAACGAAATTCGGAGCTTTGAACTTTTTTGCTGCTTCTGCAAAGTTTGAAATGGTACTGTGGGAAAAAATAGCCTGAATGAATTTTAACTGCTGAACAACCAATTGTGTTGCAGACACAACTGTCAAGAACTTTGGAGAATAAAATCCAACTTTCTTATTCTTGCATTAACTTGGAAAACTCCCAAAACTTACTCAGAGTAGAATATATTTTATTTAAAAAATATATCGATTGTTTTTAATAAAAGCTCAAATATTGCAGGGATGTTTAATGATCTTGGAGTATATGGTGTACCAAGTGCAGTGAAAAGGCGTGAACGTTTTGACGCCGTTGAAGCTTATCGTCGAATGGAGCAATTCACCCGGGATGTTGGTGGCTATGCCTTTTTATACGCTGACACGTTCATGGACCTTAAAGAGTTCAAACAAATGTTTGACCTCACACTGTATGAACGTGTTCGAAAGAAGTACAAAGCTATTGGTGCATTTCCACACTTGTACGAGAAGGTGAAGCCTGAAATTGATGTATTTAAAGTGGGAAAAGAATATATAGATCCACTCAGTTAGTTTTTCATATATTACATTTTTATTTCAATGCTAAAGAGTAAAAACAAATCAATTAGCATGTTGTTTTAACTTATTGATAGGGATCAATAATAGGCAATATATATGATTATAGCACCTTCACGAGATTTTATTTGCCACCATAGTGTCGGCGGAATAATAATTACACAAGTATATGATAATTATATCAACTCATTAGATAATTCGTGAAAAAGCCCCAATGGAGGACCAGGCACGTGATGAAGAATTCATTCTGTGGAAGGGGTCAAAACAGCAAAAAGGTAAATTATTTTAAAAGTATGAAAAATAAGTAATTTGACGGGGAAAGGAGGGGGGCACAAGTGCCATTCCTTACCTGCGTACTTAATCATAAACCAATTTTCCTCTCCTTTCATTTGCAGTAGTTATATTACCTAAACCGAGACAGAAGTCCTAATAATGGCCTTTTCATTGTTGATAACCTATAAGAGGAGTCTTGTTCTTACAATGGTTGCCTATATCTAAAAAGCTTCCTATACCCAATCCCTCCTTCTCCTTGACCTGTTCTTTATAACAGGAGTTTAAGTTCTCCCTTCATATTGATATGAAAAACCTCTCGTGGAACTTCTGAAAATTTCAGCCTATAAATGCACTTTTGGGGATTTTAGGCCTATAAATTCACCCGCGTAGGTGCACCCGAAGGGAAACCTGGATTTATGACTTAGGAGGTTACAATTTTTCTTTCTGATACTTACAAAAATGCATACTGTAAATAGCTGAAGTGCAATGTTGTCTTGGCTTTAAACATAAAAGTGTTGTACATAAAGTCTTATGATTATGGACGGTTAAATTACTGTCGATTTTTTGAAGACCACTTTGACTGGCACTCCCATAATAGAAAGAAAGCCTGAACCAAATATCTTAGAAACAAAGTTTGCGCCTGACGGTCTTACTTAACATTTTATCTTTACAGTCCTAAAAATTGGGACTGTCAACGCCAACAATCTTGAAAGCCTATAAAAACAGTAAACAGTTCCATGATGAATTAGCATTTATAAATTTAAAAGTAAATACATTAGGCTCAGATATAAAATATTTGTACAATACCAAATACTGATTCAAGAATGTCGCCTTCTATTGCCATTAGACTGACCTATAATCTGTATTGGTCGAATTGAAACGTGATTTCGAGCCTCTAAAAAATGGTATAGGATTGAAAATGAAAGCCACCCGAGCATCATTGCAGCCTCTCATATAACAATAAACAATTAAAACCCCTTGTACCATCTCTTATATTTTGTATCTGTCATTGCATTGCGGTGCCATTTAATATCTAGTCCTACCCTACAGTGAATCGGTTTACTATCCCTCTCGTAGATTCTCTCCACTGGGTTGGCATTTCTATCACTTGTCTTCCAAGCCTATGCCAGCGCACAGTCCCAGATATCGTAAGCGGCGCAATAGTGCTGCCTGAGTGAAGAGCGAAGTGGGATCTATGCATTACTTCTTCTTTTTTTTCCACCTAGCCACTTCGTATGGAAGAAGTTATCGTAGAAGCATCGGAAGGGTCGAATGGAAATTGAAAGTTATAGTGCAAAGAATCTTGAGGAGGATGTTGAACAGACTGAAAGGTACTATGTTCCTGCTATTACTACTACTACAACTGCTGCGACCACGATTACTTGTAACTGCGATTACCTGTGACTGCAAGCTGTAAATACTTGCGACTGTGACAATTTGTAACTCTGACTGCTTCCGACTGTGTCTGCTATGCCTAAGGCTTTATGTACTCACGACTACTTACAACTCTGACTACCTATGACTGAGACTGTGGCCACCTGTGACTGTGATAATTCGCGACTGTCACTACTTGTGACTGCAACTTATTGTGACTGTGACTCCTTGTGATTATCACTGCAAATACTTGCAATTGCCACTACTTACAACTGCGGCTGTGACTACGACTACTGGCAACTGTCAGCACTTTTAACTGTGACTTCGAATACTTGCGACTGCGACTACTTGTGACACCCAATATTTGCTGCTGCGTCTGTAATTACTTAAAACGCTTAGCACTTGTAACAGTGACTTCGACTACTTGCGACTGGACTGCAACTGCATGTGACAGTGGTTACGACTACTTATGACTGTGACCACCTGCAATTACAACTGCAACTACTTGTGATTGTAACTGTGACTACTCGTAACTACGACTACGACTAGATGTAATTGCGACTGCAAATACTTCTTACTGTGACTGCAAGCAGAACTGTTTGGGACTGGGACTGTCTGCAGCTGCGACTACTGTGATTGCTACTGTGACAGGGACTGATACTATTATGACCACTGGTAATTCTGCTCCTGCAACAACAATTACTACTACTTCTACCAGACCTATTCAACTAAATCAAAAGAGCTCAAGTACATTCAGGATGTCAAAATCAAACGATTCGTGGTAACGAACTGTAGTAAGGAGCGACCCGCCTCAATAGTAACCGAAACTCTAAAAAAACGTAATTTTGATAACAATAGATACATCAAAAGAATCGGATTTTTATGCTGATTTTAAATATATTTCAATAAGTTTAATCTTCCCCCTCAAAAGTTACGAGCCTGAAAAATGCGCCTTATTTCAAAAAAAGGGGGGAAACACACTAAAAGTCATAGACTCTTAATGAATATCACGCCATCAGATTCAGCGTCTCAGAGTACCCTACTATAGAGGTTTCAATCTTCTACCTGCAAAAATGTGGAATTTTGCGAGACGGCTAATTCTAGCGGAAATTAAA